>NC_064626.1:47948433-48220933 GCF_023864275.1 Schistocerca cancellata | reverse complement strand
ACAAAAGACTTTAACTAACTTTTACCAATAAGACTCTGTAAGTGTTTTTATTGAGATGGGGTCACCTACAACTAAAATAAAATACTCTGGCTGTGGTTTGTACTGCACCGTAAACTATCCTTAATGTTCAATGTGCATGACTGCACAGGTTTGGTAGTAAACAGTTGAGGCGCTGTTCCATAAGCAGATCCACCATTGCGAGGTCTTCCTTTGTCCAATGGGCAGTACAGGTTTCACTGTCCCTGGTACCCTCTGCGGATCTGGGGGTTAGAATAGGCCCGAGACACTCTTGTCTGACCTACGAGGCGACTCTAAGGAGTTTCATACATTTCGGCCTTTGTGATGGTCCCCCTGTAGGGTTTGACTTCCATTCTTCAAAATTTTCCAGAAGAGCGAACCAATTGGGGAAGGGCGCCTTACAAGGTGCATTGTGTCCATCATGCATTGAGATCTTTAGCTCACTTTCTCGTCGTCGCATTGCAGTCCTCCCCATTCTCCATCTCTTGGGCGAGGTCACCATCCTGGGTGTGTTTTCCCCATGCACTATGCAGTGTCGATATCTCCATCGATAATGACCATGGACTTCCTTACTCCTCGTCCAGCTCGGTAGCTAGTCCATTGTGGTGGGGACACCATGTACCCTGTTGGTTGTAGCCACCTGACCACTCAGGGATCGCTCTGCTTATGCCGACTCTGACAACTCCACACATATGTCAAGCGGTAGATGCCCATCCCCCTGGGGCATTGGGACTCGTGGCAATGGCCATCCTGCCAGGTGGCCTTTGCTGTGGCTCTGTGGAGGGAGGGCCACTGTTTGGAGTGCGTGGCATCAGGACGGACGACGTGCAATGAAGTGTAGTCCATCATCTCTTCCTGCTGGTGAAACACCAGCAGTCTCTAAGCGATCACAAGCTCAATTTAACGCACAAAAGCATGACCCCAAATCGTTCCCCTCCCTGGCCACACCATGGGAGAAACGACAGGCTGAGGATGGCAACACAACTTACTCACTCCAGTACTGTACATGTTAGAGTGCTGGTAGGGAATCTTTCATGACGATAAAGCCTCAATTTTTTTTCTCGAGCATTTAGGGAACAAGTTGGGGAGGTGGAGGGCTTGTCCAAAATTAGATCTGGGTTACTCTTGATCAAAACAGCATCCTCTACCCAGTCATGAGTCACTGGCTTGCTTAAATATGCGATAGTTTAGAGAGTCGAGGTGTACATTTTGTAGCGCGTCTCCACTGGGGTGTGAAGGATAATCAGGTTGCCACCGGTGCCTTCATCTTGGCCTTTCAGGGTGATAAAATGCCCGATAAGGTCTTAGGTGATGGTCTCCCGATATGATGTGAAGCCCTACATCCCTCCCCCGCTGTAGTGCTTTAAGTGCTGGAAGTTTAGCCGTATGTCTTCCTACTGTACTTACAGCGTCACATGTCGTGATTGCAGACCCCCATTACATCCCAATACTCCGTGTCACGCCTCCCATCTGTGTCAACTGCAGAGAGCACCATTCGCCTTGCTCGTCTGACTGCAGGATTCTCCAGAAAGAAAGGAAAATCATGGAGTAAAAGACCCTGGACGGACTGACCTACACTGAGGCTGAGGAAATTTGAACGCCTGCATCGTGTGTGTATGGCATCGTCTTACGCCACTGCTACAACAGTTCTGCCACCATCAGCTCCGCCAACCCAGGTCGCCTCTCACAGCTGGAAGGCTACACCTGCCTCCTTGATGGTGGCAGGTATTTCCCTTCCTGTTGCTCCTGCACCACCTACTTCAGGAGCAACAGTCCCCCAACCATCGGAGATTGCCATCCCCACTTTTAAGGCGGAGAAGCGTAAGTCTTTTCGGCTTCACTCGCTAGGAAGGGGTCCCTTGGATCACTCGCTTTCTAGGTTCCTTCTAGTGGGAAAGACTAAACCCACCTGTGGCAGAAGAGCCCAAAAGCAGCTGGTCTTACGGCTTCACACTCATCCTCAGTCCCAGAGACAGTTCCAGTGTAGTCCTCCGACACTGAAATCCAAGGAGCACCGAGAGAAATGCAAAACGAAAACCCCTAAGACCAAAGAAATTGCGGTGGTACCCACACCACCGCTACCTGCAACTATGTGGCTGAGGTTGGCGTGGAGATTTTGGCGTCCGCTGAGGACCTAGATCTCGCCAGACTCTGACACAATGGATATAGACTGCCCAGGCCATAAACCGGTGACAGCAGTTGACTCGGAGGCGTAAACAGCCTAAATGAATGTTCCATTCCTTCCCAGTCGCACGATGTGAACCTCCAGCGGAATTGCGGTGGTGTTTTCCACCGCCAGGCTGATCTACGGCAACTGTTAAGCTTCGCGCATGCTCTCCACATTGCCCTCCAAGAAACCTAGTTCTCAACAATGCGTGCCCCTGCCCTCTGCTGCTATAAGGGCTATTACAGGAACCATAGTGACTATAATAAATGATAAGGTGGAATTTGCATTTATGTCCTAAATTCGGTCTGTAGCGAACATGTGCCCCTTCAAATCCGTCTTGAAGCTGTGGCTATCAAAATAACGCCCCATTTACGGAGTGGGAGCTCCTCAATGCCCTTGCATATTGCCCCGAGACAGCTCCTGGACCTGATCGCATCCACAGCCAGATGATTTAACTTCTGACTACAAGCCACATCTCGTCATCTTGATCCAGATCTGGTGCGATGGCGTCTCTCCATCGCAATGGCGGGAGAGCACCATCATTTCTGTGCTCAAACCCTGTAAAAACTCGCTTAATCTGAATAGCTATATCCCCAGCAGCTTCACCAACGTTCTTCGTAAGCTGCTGGAACGTATGGTATGTAAGCGGTTGCGTTAGAGCCAGCAAGCAACGTGACTCCAGGACCCATGTCAGGGCGGCTTCCACCAGGGTCGCTCTACCATTGATAATCTTGTGACCATCGAGTCTGCCGTACGAACAGCCTTTCCCCGACGGCAACACCTGATTGCTGCCTTTTTTACTTACGTAAGGCATACAACAAGACTTCGTGACATAATATCCTTGCCACATTGTATGAGTGCGGTGTCTGGGGACCACTCCCGAATTTTATCCAAAACTTCCTGTCACTCCGTATCCTCCTTGTCAAAGTTGCTGACTACCATAGTTCCATCCATATACAGGAGAAAGGAGTCCAGCAGGGCACTGTATTGAGTGTATCTCTATTTTTAGTGGCCATTAACGGTCTAGCAGCAGCAGTCGGGCCCTCCGTCTCACCTTCTCTGTATGCAGACGACTTCTGCATTGCGTACTGCTCCTCCCGTACTGTTGTTGCTCAGCGGCGCCTCCCGGGAGTCATCCACAAGGCGCAGTCATGGGCTCTAGCCCATGGGTTCCAGTTTTCAGTCGCTAAGTCGTGTGTCATGCACTTCGGTAGGCGTCGTATCGTTCATCTGGAAACCACACTTAACGTTAATGACGATCCACTTACTTTAGTGGAGACACACAAGTTCCTAGGACTGGTTTTCGACATTAGATTGACTGACTCACTCATCTTCGTCAGCTTAAGCAGAAGTGCTGGCAGCACCTCAATACCCTCCGTTGCCTGATCAGCACCAAATGGGGTGCATATCGCTGCACCCTGCTGCAGCTCTACAGAGCCCTTGTACAATCCCGAATTGACTGTGGGAGTGTGGTTTATGGCGCGACATCGCCTTCAGCATTGCATTTACTCAACCCTGTGCACCACTGTGGGGTTAGATTAGTAACAGGAGCTTTTAGCACGAGTTCGGTGACCAGCGTACTGGTTGAGGCTGGTGTTCCTCCACTGCAAATCAGACGTGCGCAACTGTTCGTCAGTTACGCCGCACACATTCATAGTTCCCCTGCGCATCCGAATAACTGTCTCCTTTTGCCTCCCGTGGCGGTCCATCTCCCGCATCGGTTTCCCAGATCGGGGCTAACGATTGCAGTTCGCGTTCAGTCGCTTCCCTCCGAACTGGAGTCCTTCTCTTTACCACCTATGCTTGTGGTCCGTTCACACACGCCTCCATGGTTTACGCCTCGGCCGCAGGTTTGTCTGGACTTTTTGCATGGCCCTAAGGACTCCGTTAACTCCGCCGCTCTCTGCTGTCCCTTCCTCTCGATTCTTGACATGTTCTGGGGCTCTGAAGTGGTTTACACCGACGGCTCAATGGCTCATGGTCACGTAGTCTTCGCATATGTTCATGGAGGACATATTCAGCAGCACTCCGTGCAAGTTTGCAGCAGTATTTTCACTGCAGAGCTGGCGGCCATATCTCGTGCTCTGGAGTACATATGCTCATGACATGGCGAGTCATTTCTCCTGTGTACCGACTCATTGAGCAGCCTACAAGCTATCGACCAGTGCTACCCTCGCCATCCTCTTGTAACGTCCATTCAGGAGTCCCGCCGCTCCGTGGTGTTGGTGTGGACCCCAGGACACGTTGGAATCCCCGGCAACGCACTTGCCGACAGGCTGGCCAAACAGGCGACGCGGAAACCTCTTCTGGAGATAGGCATCTCTGAAGTTGACCTGCGTTCTGTCTTACACCGCAGGGTTTTCTGTCTTTGGGAGACGGAATGGCATAAGATCACGCATAACAAACTGCGTGCCATTAACGAGAGTATGAATGTGTGGAAGTCTTCCTTGCAGGCCTCTCGTAGAGGAATCAGTTTGCCGCATTGGCCGTACGTGGCTAACGCATGGATACCTACTCTGTCGCGAGGACCTACCTCAGTGTCGCTGTGGCTCCCAAATGACTGTCGTCCACCTCTTGCTGGACTGCCTACTTTTAGGACCCTGTCTTGGATGTTGGGCGACAATGCCTCCACAGCAGCTTTAGTTTTACGTTTTATCCGTGAGAGTGGATTTTATATTTCTATATAGGTTTTAGCGCATGTCCTTTTGTGTCTCTGGGTCCGCCACCCTAGTGTGCTTTTGGGCTGGAGGTTTTAATGTGTTGCCGAGTGGCTGACTTTCCCCTTTTATTCTCGTGGTTGGCCAGCCACTGTAATCTACTTTCATGTTTTACTCCCTTCCGTTTCTAGCGCCTCTGTGGTTTTCTTGTACCTTCTGTTGCTTGTAGTGTTGGTTGCCTTCCCTTTGTACTTGTGGCTCTTTCGTTCTTTCCGTTTCTTGTAAAAATTTCATCTGTTTTAGTCTCAAACTGGCGGCCTTGTACTATTAGGAACAATGGACCGGTGACCTCGTAGTTTGGTCCCTTCTCCCGCCTTTAAACCAACCAACCAACGGTCCTTTGCGCTAGACACGCTCTGAGTGCTATCCACCGTTACCTGCCAAAAGCTGAAAGCAAGGAACTCAGATCTATTGTGGAACACGATGCGCCGTGGGTCACATTCAGAATGCGTTGCGCAATGTGTGCTTGTATATGCGACTCATGAATATGTGATAGTCTACAGCGGTGTAATTAAACCGTAATAGGAGCACCATATACACAATTCAGATAACCACACAGTTATACGAATTAAGATCAGTTGATCTGGGCGGTCAGTCAGTAAGGAAGTGGCCCTGTTAGTTCCAGAATTTCCAGTATGTCTCTGAAGCAGCTGCTCCACAGGCTGTGCAATTTGTCGAAGAGTTCCATATTGCAGAAAAATAATCCTATCAAAAGATTAATGCTGTTGAATGGTTGGAATGACGTTGGTCCGCAAGACTCCCATTGCCTTCAGCAGAGAGGATACAGGTCACATGGCCCATAAGACTCGTCTCCTCGAAATACTGAACCCTACGATGAATATTACTGTCCACCTGCACCACAGGCTCAATCGTTGGCTGAAGTGGTACCGGTTGATGTGCGTGCAGAATTCCCGTTGCCCATATTCTGCAATTCTGGCTATTGAAATGTCCCTAAAGATACAAATGGACTTGGTCTGTGAATAGAAAGTGCCATGGCCTTTCATTGTCGACTTCGGTGTAAGAAATTCCAGGGCAGACGTTCGTCTTAAGGCATGGCAGCAGGAAGCAGTTTCTGAGCATGGGTTATTTTGTGAGTATAGCAGTGCCGGTTGTATCGCAGTATTAGATCCAAGGTGCTCGCAAACATGGCCGACGTTCAGGCAATTCTGAACGTTCGAACACCACAGGTCAAACCTTCGTGCGTTGCAGCTACGTTATGTTAGGCAGACGTCGGTAAACACCTTTCCTCTCTTTGCCTCATTGCTCTTCATAAGAAACTGTCCTCCCCTAAAACTGGCGCAAAGTCACCATTGCTAGCAAAGTACTTCCCAGCAGCGCGGCATCCTTCATGGAGACAGTCCTGTTCCGTGTCTTGCCCGAAAAATGAACAGCAGTGTCCCGCGCGTCTGGTGGTGTTCCAAATACGACTCCTAAGGCGCTATCGGTTGGTCTACATTTCCTTAAATTATTTCGTTTCCATGACGTTTCCCCGTAAGTCAGTCGTGTGGCAGTGAAATTTTACGTCATTCTGGATAGTTCTCTTCCTACAGCATTTAGAAACTGGCTCTTTAAATATGGACACCCTGGATTCGTACACACGCTTGAAAAATCGCATATTTTTCCAATGAGTATGCAGTACCAAATGAGGAACTGCAAGTTCACTGGTATTTTTGATTTCTACACAGCGGCAAACATTCATCATTTTTATCACTTGGCATATGTTCCATTACTACATATTAAACAAAAGCGCTGTTATCAAAGTCTGAAGGATTTAATCAAAATATTTTCTAGTCGTTCACAGGTTGACTTTCAGCCGCATTATGTGCGGGTGCGCATGTATTCAGTCACATCCTACATAGTCAGAACACTAGATGGGTGAACTTCCACCGCATCAAGTTCGAATGTTTTCAGCAGATCGTGTCTGTGATGAAATGAATACCGCATTCGTCCTCGGGAAGCTACTTAACTGTAAAATCACAACCACCACCATATTCACCATGAAAAAACAAATGTTCATCACAAAAGGTACTTTCCATGTTATTACTTACTGGGGCTTTTCCTGTTCCTTTTTCGTATGACGCACCTTTCGAAGGAATAGTTCGTCGCCCATACGCACTCCGTAATAAGGCTATCCTGTTCTCGCGAGACTAACCTGAAATACAACCTGAACCCGGATTGTTTGTTATAACGCTGTCCAGGCATGGCAACCATAATTTGGATATTGTAACGCCGGAAATGGATATCCTCCTATTTCCATCTATTGTACTACATTTTTTTTCCTTGTTTTGTTACCTAAAAATATGACATATGTGTCTTTATATATTGTAATTGTTTTACTATTTGTATATATATATATATATATATATATATATATATATATATATATATATATATATATATATATAATGCATTTATGTCGATGTATAATTGGTTGTTTTGTAAAAATTGTTTGTATTTTCCCCCCCCCCCCATGAACCATGGACCTTGCCCTTGGTGGAGAGGCTTGCGTGCCTCAGCGATACAGATAGCCGTACCGTAGGTACAACCACAACGGAGGGGTATCTGTTCAGAGGCCAGACAAACGTGAGGTTCCTGAAGAGGGGCAGCAGCCTTTTCAGTAGTTGCAAGGGCAACAGTCTGGATGATTGACTGATCTGGCCTTGTAACAATAACCAAAACGGCCTTGCTGTGCTGGTACTGCGAACGGCTGAAAGCAAGGGGAAACTACGGCCATAACTTTTCCCGAGGGCATGCAGCTTTACTGTATGATTAAATGATGATGGCGTCCTCTTGGGTAAAATATTCCGGGCGGGGACTACTCAAGAGGATGTCGTTATCAGGAGAAAGAAAACTGGTGTTCTACGGATCGGAGCGTGGAATGTCAGATCCCTTAATCGGGCAGGTAGGTTAGAAAATTTAAAAAGGGAAATGGATAAGTTAAAGTTAGATATAGTGGGAATTAGTGAAGTTCGCTGGCAGGAGGAACAAGACTTCTGGTCAGGTGACTACAGGGTTAGAAACACAAAGTCATATAGGGGTAATGCAGGAGTAGGTTTAATAATGAACAGGAAAATAGGAATGCGGGTAAGCTACTACAAACAGCATAGTGAACGCATTATTGTGGTCAAGATAGATACGAAGCCCACACCTACTACAGTAGTACAAGTTTATATGCCAACTAGCTCTGCACATGACGAAGAAATTGAAGAAATGTATGATGAAATAAAAGAAATTATTCAGATAGTGAAAGGAGACGAAAATTTAATACTCATGGGTGACTGGAATTCGAGTGTAGGAAAAGGGAGAGACGGAAACGTAGTAGGTGGATATGGATTGGGGCTAAGAAATGAAAGAGGAAGCCGCCTGGTAGAATTTTGCACAGAGCACAACTTAATCATAGCTAAGACTTCGTTTAAGAATCATGATAGAAGGTTGTATACATGGAAGAACCCTGGAGATACTAAAAGGTATCAGATAGATTATATAATGGTAAGACAGAGATTTAGGAACCAGGTTTTAAATTGTAAGACATTTCCAGGGGCAGATGTGGACTCTGACCACAATCTATTAGTTATGACTTGTAGATTAAAACTGAAGAAACTGCAAAAAGGTGGGAAGTTAAGGAGATGGGACCTGGATAAACTGAAAGAACCAGAGGTTGTAGAGAGTTTCAGGGAGAGCATAAGAGAACAATTGACAGGAATGGGGGAAAGAAATACATTAGAAGAAGAATGGGTAGCTTTGAGGGATGAAGTAGTGAAGGCAGCAGAGGATCAAGTAGGTAAAAATACGAGGGCTAGTAGAAATCCTTGGTTAACAGAAGAAACATTGAATTTAATTGATGAAAGGAGAAAATATAAAAATGCAGTAAATGAAGCAGGCAAAAAGGAATACAAACGTCTCAAAAATGAGATCGACAGGAAGTGCAAAATGGCTAAGCCGGGATGGCTAGAGGACAAATGTAAGGATGTAGAGGCTTATCTCACTAGGGGTAAGATAGATACTGCCTACAGGAAAATTAAAGAGACCTTTGGAGATAAGAGAACCACATGTATGAACATCAAGAGCTCAGATGGAAACCCAGTTCTAAGCAAAGAAGGGAAAGCAGAAAGGTGGAAGGAGTGTATAGAGGGTCTATACAAGGGCGATGTACTTGAGGACAGTATTATGGAAATGGAAGAGGATGTAGATGAAGATGAAATGGGAGATACGATACTGCGTGAAGAGTTTGACAGAGCACTGAAAGACCTGAGTCGAAACAAGGCCCCCAGAGTAGACAACATTCCATTGGAACTACTGACGGCCTTGGGAGAGCCAGTCCTGACAAAACTCCACCATCTGGTGAGCAAGACGTATGAAACAGGTGAAATACCCTCAGACTTCAAGAAGAATATAATAATTGCAATCCCAAAGAAAGCAGGTGCTGACAGATGTGAAAATTACCGAACAATCAGTTTAATAAGCCACAGCTGCAAAATACTAACACGAATTCTTTACAGACGAATGGAAAAACTAGTAGAAGTCAACCTCGGGGTAGATCAGTTTGGATTCCGTAGAAATAAAGGAACACGTGAGGCAATACTGACCTTACGACTTATCTTAGAAGAAAGATTAAGGAAAGGCAAACCTACGTTTCTAGCATTTGTAGACTTAGAGAAAGCTTTTGACAATGTTGACCGGAATACTCTCTTTCAAATTCTAAAGGTTGCAGGGGTAAAATACAGGGAGCGAAAGTCTATTTACAATTTGTACAGAAACCAGATGGCAGTTATAAGAGTCGAGGGACATGAAAGGGAAGCAGCGGTTGGGAAGGGAGTAAGACAGGGTTGTAACCTCTCCCCGATGTTATTCAATCTGTATATTGAGCAAGCAGTAAAGGAAACAAAAGAAAAATTCGGAGTAGGTATTAAAATCCATGGAGAAGAAATAAAAACTTTGAGGTTCGCCGATGACATTGTAATTCTGTCAGACAGCAAAGGACTTGGAAGAGCAGTTGAAAGGTATGGATGGTATCTTGAAGGGAGAATATAAGATGAACATCAACAAAAGCAAAACGAGGATAATGGAATGTAGTCGAATTAAGTCGGGTGATGCTGAGGGAATTAGATTGGGAAATGAGACACTTAAAGTAGTAATCGAGTTTTGCTATTTGGGGAGCAAAATAACTGATGATGGTCGAAGTAGAGAGGATAAAAATGTAGACTGGCAATGGCAAGGAAAGCGTTTCTGAAGAGAAATTTGTTAACATCGACTATAGATTTAAGTGTCAGGAAGTCACTTCTAAAAGTATTTGTATGGAGTGTAGTCATGTATTGAAGTGAAACATGGACGGTAAATAATTTGGACAAGAAGAGAATAGAAGCTTTTGAAATGTGGTGCTACAGAAGAATGCTGAAGATTAGTTGGGTAGATCACATAACTAATGAGGAAGTATTGAATAGGATTGGGGAGAAGAGAAGTTTGTGGCACAACTTGACCAGAAGAAGGGATCGGTTCGTAGGACATGTTCTGAGGCATAAAGGGATCACCAATTTAGTATTGGAGGGCAGCGTGGAGGGTAAAAATCGTAGGGGGAGGCCAAGAGATGAATACACTAAGCAGATTCTGAAGGATGTAGGTTGCAGTAGGTACTGGGAGTTGAAGAAGCTTGCACAGGATAAAGTAGCGTGGAGAGCTGCATCAAACCAGTCTCAGGACTGAAGACCACCACAACATTTGTATTTTTACGCTGGGTCTTGCGTAGGGAAAACTATGCTACCGGACGAATACATCGATAGGTCGTGTGGAGAACAAAATTGTTTAGGATATCTGGTAGTGTTAACTCGGTCGCGTGGAGCGCGGGAAGAGAGGGTCTGGCGGGAGGAGTGCAGTGGGGCAGGTGTGTTGTGTGAAGCTCCCGCGAGTTGCCGAGCTTTCAGGGTTTGGCAGCATGTAATTGCGCTCGACTTGCAATGATCGTTTCTGACACTGTGTCGCGGACGGGAAGCGCTAGCTGGCACACATCTAGAGCCCGTTTCGCCTGGTGACCGTGTCGAGAAGAAGGCGCGCCAACATCCAGCTTCTGCAACAGCGACGGCTGACAATGAGTGACTGTCGCCACCTCCTCGATCGACGGCTTCAAACCTTCAATCAAGCAACAACGAAGACTGGAAGCACGTAAAGTTTTAGAACTGTATGGCAGACCTCAGCTTTTCAAACTGATCCATTTTCATAACTAAATGACAGCAACGTAGCATGAACCTTTGTTGCTCATTGTCCCAATTGCATTACCAAGCAGGGGCGCATCCTTCCCCGGAATGAACCCGAGTGTCGTTGAAATTCAAACGCCAGCATCATTCGATTTCCCTGCTTTAATTTCAAAGTTCAGTTAAGGTATTCATAGCTGGCTACAATAGTTAGATTACACAGTCACAAATTAAGAGTGCGACTTTTGTTACCGTACTTTAGCTTACCTGTGACTGCAGTTCAGCTTGGTACGTACTAAATTTTACTATGGTTAATTGTTCAGAATCATTTAATTCAAGTTCAAAGTTAAATCTCTTATTACTAAATTGCGTAGATTCAAGTAGCTTTTGAAGTGATTGTTGAGGTAGCCCAAGACTACCCGTATTTTACTGAATTTCGATGTGCTTCAGAAAGAAAGCTCACTATTAACTTCAGTCACTAAATTAACTTTCGATTTTCCGGTTTTATTAATTCTTTTGCTAAATTAAGTCAGAGTGTAGCGAAATTTATTACTTCTGACAAAGCCGGCCGCGGTGGCCGTGCGGTTCTAGACGCTCCAGTCGGGAGCCGCGCTGTTGCTGCGGTCGCAGGTTCGAATCCTGCCTCGGGCATGGGTGTGTGTGATGTCCTTGGGTTAGTTAGGTTTAAGTGGTTCTAAGTTCTAGGGGACTGATGACCATAGCAGTTGAGTCCCATAGTGCTCAGAGCCATTTGAACCATTTGAACTTCTGACAAACTTTCAGTTTTCAGACTACACGTGTCAACCTTCAGTTGCCACGCTTCTAGTGCTAATTATATGTGTAATAACCTTTCTTTTTCAGTTACTATAGTAATTGTCCTTAGGACTGGCGACCGTAATTTCCCCCAAATCTCAAATATCTAATTACCGCTAGTTAATTGTTAACATAACGGCCGCACATTTACTTTCTTTATTAACTTTACCCCTTTTCAAAATTAATTTCCACCAGTTTCATTTGCATTTTTCCTTTCATTTAGATGTAACTCTTTCCTCCCTCTTTACCGACAAATTAACTTCCGTAACGATTGCTTTTCCCAAATTTCCATTATGTACACGCGGTTTAATTTTTCACTGTCATTAAGGTCGATAAGTGAGGGGGAGGTTACAATATGTAGGACGTCACCAGGTCGTGACTAAAATATGGTGGCAGGAAAGCGATTAGTGACAAATAAACGCCAGCTAGTATAAAACAGTTACTTAGCTTTATTGACAGCGAAGAGTGTACCGTAGATACAGTTCCAATTAGTGTCCAAAGAATATTCCTGAATCGTGGCCTAAGTCGTTATACAATACTGAATCACACAGCGAGCTAGCTAACCAGACAACGAACGACGGCACTGACGACTGCAACGAGCTGTCTGCAACACTCCCCTGACTCGGGGCCAGCGCTCCTGCTATGTCGTGTAGCCAGAGGGCACTGTAGGCCCCAGCTCAGCAGTCTCGCGACGTCTTCGGTCGGCGGCAACGCCATGCGCCGCCGGCGGTCGCGACGGCAAACTGTGTCAAGCGATGCGACAGCAGGGCGCGCGCGCGCGCTAATCGGTTGGGTCCGCGGATACAACACTACCGTCTGTGACTGGGCGCCAATGACCTTAATAGTTGAGCACCCTAAACAAAAAAAGTGTTTTTCATGGAATCCCTTGTTCTCGGTCATCCATGACCGTCTAGGTGAGCCTCACCATATCGCCTGTTCCGTTGACTTCTTTTGAGTCGCCGGCCATGTGGGTATTCCCGGTTCGGCTGGGGATGCAGTCACCTACCCGCCTCCTTTGTAACCCCTCCTGCTGTGGATTTACGGCTTCATATCAAATCCCACTTCGCACAATTATGGACCAACTCTTGGCAGGCTACCTCTCTGCCTAACTAACTTCGTGCGATTAATGTGACCACGGTCCCGTGGCGTTCTTCCTTCCGTGTCTCCCAAAAGGACTCGGCCATACCAGGCTGAAGCATGGTTTTCTTTTGCGTAATGAGCCATCCGCTCTTTGTGGTTGTGGAGACTTGCAGCCAGTAGCCCACATTTTGGTGGTATGCCCATTCTTTTGGCTCTGCGCACTAAGTACAGACTTCCCCGCACTTCACCTTCCGTATCGGCAGACTATTCCTGCATAGTGGAATTACTCTTCAGTTTCCTCACTGAAAGTGGATACTATTCTAAGTTTTAAGGTTTTTAATCTGACTTCCGGGTATGCGGTGTCTCTAAGTGTAAGCTGTGTTTAAAGATCGCTTACTCCCCTCCCTGGCCAAGGTCCTCATCTCTTTCCCTTTAACTCTGTTTTTGTCACTTTTTCGAATTGGTTAGTCTCCTTATACAATATGCACTTCCACATTTAGCGATTAAACGCTTTTGAATAGCAAGTGGTCTTGCCTGTAATGAATCAGTGGTGGGATATTTCCTTCCTCTAGCATAGCCTTGGGGTTGCCAACTATCTGACTTCCCTACTTTCGTTCGCGCCATTGACAACACGATTGCACTTCTACGTTCTTTAGCCTTTCACCTTTTATCGTTATGACTTTTTCTTGGATGTAAATCCGTCCAAATGAACCACCTTTGAAATGAGGGACTCATGACCTTACTGTTTGGTACCTTTAACCCAATGAACCGACCAATCTGGGACAGTTCAGTTACCAGCCGTGCACTATGGAACTGTCTAGCTGTATGTTCCATAAGCTGGCTGCTCACGTGTTGGTCACCACAGTAGAACGAGTGATCAAAAGATATGAGCAGTTTATTTGTGAAAGCGCTCATAGTGCGTAGATTTATGAGCTCAATGGAAACATTAACGAAAATTTTTACAGCGGCATACATCGTACCTCCCTGCATGGGGACGATAGTATGTAACTGTCGTTCTTACGTTTAGTGCCAGAGATACCAAGTGCTGCGTTGTGTTCAAACACATTACACTGCTTTATAGCAAAACCAAGGAGAGCAATAAAATCCATTCAAGCAGTGGCAAATTATTTTGTTAGCTGAAAAGAGTCGCAACGGGAGATTCTTGTACTTCATAACACGAAGCTGTAAGGACTCGACAAGCAATATAGTTTGAGCAAGAGAACAGTTCCCTTAGAAGATAATTCTGTTTGACTTGATAGAATACAAAAGCAAAATAAGCTGTTTGTGACATTTTAGGCTTAAATATGAGAGGATATTCCAGAGGTAAGTTATTAAGATCACTGTCCACGGTTCGATGAATTTGACGTGCCCATTGTAGTACGGAGTATACGTGAATTCCTAGGAACATGGCATTACCAACCCTCTGTTGCTGGTTGAGTGTGATCTTAGCTTCACATTTTTATGATTAGCTCTAACGTTCATTGAGTTGGTTTCCTTGGATCATTAGCATAAATCAGAGATGGAGAACCGAGGACAGAAGCTATTTTTAACCACACTAATTCATTTGTATTACTTGAAAGCTACGCTCGTTCGAAGGACCCAGTACCAGTCTTGAGATTCCAATTTAATGGCTTCCAAGGCCTACAGACATAAGATTTCAAATATTCCACACAAATATTCACTTACTTTATGATTGCCATTTAATTTTGAAATTGTCAACAAATGTAATCTTACGTCACAGATTCATAACAAAAGATAACATTAGTCAGAAACAAAGTAACTATCGTGATATGGGCGGTGAAAAGACAAAATTTTATCCCTTCCTGCATTTTCGCTTTTCATGAAGAACAATTTCAGTAGCTTGCATGACATTTTAATTTACTACTTCCTTAAACTAAATGTATTATAACCTCATTTCGCAGACAGTATCGACGGACAGCGCTGAACATACCTACAAACTTCGGTCAATGTACGACACACATACATATATCTTAAACATGGATAAGTTAAAAACCGATTTTTTGCGTGAAACAGAGTGCAAATTACGCAGACTCTCTTCATTCACATTTTAATACTGAGAGAACTTACTGGCTTGAACAAACGTGTATGATAATTTCAGATATTTACTAATTTTTTTCTACCTGACAGGCTGATGGTCACAATTGTAACTCATCTCATTTGCAAAGCAATCGAAAGGTAGCTCTCCGAAAGACTAATTCGATTTTTCTAAACATTGGAGGCCTATTGGTTGGTTTTTAATGGTTGTTACTGTTTCCAGCCAAAGGTTTTTCTAAATGTTTCATATTGGGTCTTCCTTCATAATACTTTCAGTATCTGCTTCAGCTCTTTATATTTTCGCCTACTAAATCATTAGTTCATGTGAGATTATAACACATAACTGATGCTGCGTTGCTCTTTTCTGGGCATTTGCCTTTGAAGTTACAAACGGCTGACAGTGTAATTTCTTAATTTCCTTTACTTCTTGTCTTTGGACACAAATATTTTTGTCATAACACAACCGGTTTCGGTCTATAATGACGAGCTTCAGATCCGCAGAAATGCCTCCCCATATTCAAACCGCACAACTGCACATGTTCGTCAGTAATACTTTCATTATGGACTACTTTATTGTTTTAAGCTGTAGATAATCTGCTTGTGTATTTGTGGTTCTCCCGTACTTCCCTGCGGATCTGCAGATCATGACCAAACGGAAGCGGCTGTCTGATGAGAAAAACATTTGTGACGATAGACGTGACGTTAAGGAAATTTCAACTATAATCGGGTCACTGATAAATTCGCGGCCATGTCACAGCTTTTGACTTTCAATGTAGACTTCCAGATAAATGTCAGTCTGAACTTCTGTGTCGGTTGTAATATATATTAAAATATTAGTTGATGGAATCATAATTTGTGGTGTGCTTGAGCATTCCTGAATAAAAGAACTACAGTCCTTTTTCACATCGAGATGAAATCTTTAAAACATTTCTTAAATGAATTTATCGGATTATTGCTACATTGTTGTCATTTGCTTATCCTGTCATTCAGATGTATCACAGCTGATTATTACTGAAATTCTTACAGGCGTGTTGGTTGTTGTAAGCATTGTAAAAGTCATAGATAAACGTCTCATCCAATCACACACTTACAGTGCAGTCAGACAATGCAGTGTTATATTTTATGTCTCTAGTATTCATGTCATGATGTCTACAGCCCTCTAAAGCATCATGTACAGCTTACAATTGTTTTCTAGCAATGATGTAATGCCCATTTGAAAATTGTTGCATTTCACAAAATTTAAGAATATTTTTATGATGATTTTACTTGTCACTTGTACTTTAAAATGCTCTAGCCCATCCCTACTCGTTAAAGAGCTGTTCACTTTTAGTACATAGGGCGCAATTTTGTTGATACCATACTCCTCATTAAAAGTTACCGTGATATTGTACTTCCAGATTAGTAGTGGAGATAAGTTTGTTGTTCTATATACATTCAGATCATTTATACGTAGCTGACATGTCTGCTGTTACGTCCATTACATCTGGGATAAGTTATTAGCTAAAATCAGTCCTCCCTGATTCCCATCAGATCGTTCGCTGGACTAATATGATGAGTATTTTATAACACTGATGTACTACGTGATTCTTGGAAATTTTCAGGAATAAATTTAATCGAAATATACATAGGTTAGTTCTCTCCTTATTGGCAAATACTATGGACATTAGAGTAACTTTGTTTCAACATTGTTAATGCAACAGCTGATACGAAAAATATATTTCGGGATGTAAGATTTTACTCACTAATCGGCGTGCTAGAAAACTATGTAATATGCATGGGCATACATTGATAGACGTGTATATTGTTCTGTGCCTTTGGCTGTAGCTACAGCAGGTGAGTGAGAATCAATTCTGTATAGTGATGTAACATGTAGAAGACTTAGGGTAAACACATGATATAATGCGGTGATGTAGTGCAAGGACAGAATCTTCATCCTCCATGCATACTGCATATGGATCTTCTACATATTGTACAGCTCTTTCGACTGTATTTCGTACAGGACATACTGTCATGCATGTGTGGCGTCGCATGTGGATTTATGATTTGGTTTTATGGACCACATCTCGTGCTACACGGTGCATGCTGTTAATTTAAAAAAAAACGATTGATAACTTTCATTGGAAAGAAGAGCCTATCTTCATTACATTTGAGTTTCTAGAGACTAAAAAAACGTACTACTGTTGTAGGTTCATACTTTCTTAAAATCATCTAATAATGTCATAGTATAAATTGTCCAATAGCGCAAAAGTGTTTTCTTTTAAAAAATATTTAAATATTGTGGACGCATGACAAAATACCATAAAACATGGTAAACTGTTGAAGAAATTGTTGGCCAAGGTGGCGTAGGTACATTCGAGAAAGTGCTAATGAGCTTGTAAATATGAGTGTCAGCTTATAAACATGTTCAGAAACTTCAACTTTTATCTTAGTATCATAGAAACACTCAGAGGAACGGGCAGAAATTACTACTTTCTGTAGTATAACCCGTTTATATGGGTTGTTAAAATATTTTGCCTTTATTAAATTTAGTAGTTACCAAAACATATGTTACCGCCATGAGAGTACATTCCTCTACAAAATGTGTTTCAACTGATTAAGAAAACTAAGCTGTAAAACTGCAACTTTCAATGTCCGTAAAGGGGCATCATACAGAAATAACATATCGCATTTTCGAGAGATGTGTATTTAATATACTATTTTACACAAAGATTGTTACACTCCTAGATTAATCAAATTTGATGGAGGAATATTATTTCTGTATCCTGACGGGATCAAACATAACCTACCTTTTGATTTAGCCGAAAGTGAGACAGAAAAGCATTGTATCTGAATTACCTTTTATGTTCAGCTAAGATTTAATCTACATGCGGCTTAGATGTTTAAAGTTACTCATATTTATACACCAAATTAGAAACCATGTGAAACGACTGTGTAATGGCGGTGAATTTTGAAAAAAAATATGTTTATCGAATATTAGTGCTGTTACAGTGATAACATCACCTTTTCAATGCACTAACATACAAACACCGTCAGTTCCACGAGCCATGTAATACGTCATTGACAATTGTAGCCTAATCCGTAATACACCAGTATTTCTTTCCTCGGTCAGTTAGTCTTAAAACACTTTCCAAAAGAGCTTCCGATGTTTATGTACCTGCTCACTTGCAGGGAAACTTTTTTGCCACTTTCCTATCTTATTTCTGTTGTCTTTCCCGTCGGCCTCCCTTTTCCAACTCTTGGTATTTTTCTACCCTGACAGTATTAGGTTGCGAGGCACGAGGGTGTCATTCATTTTCATACTGTATTCTTACCTTCAGTGGGGAAACAGCGTTGGAGGGACTCCTCAGGTATGGTGAAGCCAGCCCTGCAAGGGGTGCAAGCTGATCAGACGAATCCTAGCCTTGGAAGCTGGGGTCTATATGGTACGACCAGTAACGAATCTATGCAAGAATCTCTAGATATGCACTGAAGCCGGAAAACAAGTTTCCTAATATAAAGTCTGAGGAAAAGATTTTGAGGTCAGTACAGGCCATAATCAGTGTACAGATAAGTGACAGTACGGTGACACTCTCGTGCACTCAGAAACGGAACCAAATGTGACATGCAAAGACTGATCCTTGTGAGGGAAACTTTCTCCATTCCGCCTGCTTCACTTTACATATAGTGAACTACATGCAACTGCGAGTAAGATGTGTGCCACCTTCAATGGGATATATTACTGCTCACAGTTGTCATCACCAAAGGAAGTAATTAGGTTACCTCGGAACCAGTAACACCATGTTCATTATGCAACTACACGGACAGTCTTGGAGATACGCGCAGCACTTTAACACAACACTGAAGTTATGTGAAGTGAATAAATGAGAGACGGATAAGGCTGCTGTTTCAAAACACCAATGACACTATGCACCACACTGGCGATTCTTAATGGACAGAACCAAGTAATTGAGTGCCAGATGTGGCGAGAAGACAGAAGTGAAAATGATGATGGGACATGGTGGATGAGCGTTGCTTTCTTTACCAAAGGTAACTGGGTAATTCCAAAGCACTCTTCAGTACACAGGCTTCCAGAAGATACTGTACCAAGAGTTCAGTTATTAGAGAGTTCACAGAAGTTTCCACAGATGCTGCTGTTGCTTCTGCTGCTGCTGCTGCTGCTGCATCTACTATTACTGGGAGAACATTATGCTTCCTCATTGAAGAAAATTAATCTCCGATAACAGGAATAAGAGGCTCGGCCAATTGAGCAGATGCCTTAAGTATTTTCACCTGCAGTCTTTCACGGAAACAGCCATCAACTGCCAGTACGCCAACATCCTTAGACAAAAGGGTAAAGCGATGTCATAACAGATGCTCTTCCCGCTGGGCAGCAAGCTTCTTCCAATCACTTAGCTTCCTCACCATTCCTAAAATGACAAGCATTACAAGAGAGGGTCTCAAGGTACGAAGAATGGTTCATAAGTGCCTTCCACTAAATGTTGTGGATACTGCAGCACATCATGGTATCCCCCCAGGGGGTCCTCAACTCTTTTGTGGCTACGTGCATAGCGAGAACGGGGCCCCGTGCTAATGTGGCCTTCCTTCCTTTCCGGGCTGCATACCTTCCCTTTCCGCATCCTTCCCCAGCCCCCATCTTCGCCCCTCCTCGCCTCACCTCTGGCTCTTTCCTTCCCTTTCTCCCCATCTGGGAGTATGGTTTGTGCCTACGTCCGGAGACGGACGCTCGAAAATGTAACGCATTCTTCGCCTTCTTTGCTTGTATGTCTTCTTCCTTCCTTTGTCCTTCTCTTTTCCTTACCTCTTCTCTTTGCCCTTTTCTCCGCTGCGGCGTTTGAGACCTCTCTTCTTTCCTTTCCTTTCTCTTTCTTCCTCCCTGTGCGTGTCTGAAGGCCGACCCACGCATTTTTGTGCGTAGCCGGTGACGGGGTAACGCGTAATTCCCCGCCCCGGGTAGACAGTTAGGACACATACGTACCCCCTGGTAACGGCCAGGCCCAGGGAGGTGTGATTACCCGAGCTGATACCTTCCGAAAGTGCCGATTGTTCCCTCCGTCCGTTTGTCGGGAGGTGTGACCTGAGGTGTGAACAATCACCTAATCACCTCAGAGAGGGCCCCCACAAGGGAGGAGCGCGCGATCGGAGACGCCGGTAATCATCGGGGATTCTTCCGCAATGGTTTCCTCACCTTCCACTATGTCTGCTCACGAGCGTAAGTATACTGAGTCTCAGCCACAGACGGTTCTTCCATCGTTGCCATAGTTCCTTGTTGTTTCTCGGTCTGACGAAGGTCACGACTTCTCCACGGTCAACCCTATCATTATTCAGAAAGGTGTCAACGCAATTGCAGGTCCTGTAAAGTCTTGTTCCAGATTACAGAATGGCACCTTGTTGTTAGAAACAGTCAGTGCCCTCCAGGCACAAAAATTGCTGTGTACTTCACTGCTCCACACCTTCCCTGTCCGGGTTGAAGCGCACCGCACTTTAAATTCCTCGCGTGGAGTCGTTTATACACGCTCCCTCGATGGATTGTCTGACGAAGAATTTCAGCACTACCTGTCTGACCAGGGCGTAACGGCTGTTCATAGAGTTATGAAAAGGGTTGACACGAACATCATTCCAACCCGCACTGTCTTCTTGACATCTGACAAAGTTCAACTTCCATAGAAAATCAAAGCAGGCTATGAGATAATTTTCGTTCGCCCTTACGTCCCAAACCCTACGCGTTGCTATCGGTGTCAGCGGTTCAATCACACCATCCAGTCCTGTTCCAATCCGGCCAAATGTGTTACATGTGGCAAGGATGCCCATGAGGGTGCTTGACCACCTCCAACCCCTCGCTGCATCAACTGTATGGGTGACCACTCTGCTTCCTCTCGAAATTGCCCCGTTTTTAAGGACGAAAAGCTCATCCAGGAAATCAGAGTGAAGGAAAAGGTGTCGACCTTTGCTGCTCGAAAATTATTCGCCAGTCGACAGCCCACCGTGTCTCAGACAGGAAAATACAGCACTGTCCTTGCTTCTCCTTGGCCAACAAAGGAGGCGGCCACACAGACTTGCGACCTCACCTTTAGTGCCACGGTCGTCCGATCGGCCAGCGCAAAGATCGCCCGTTCAACCTCACCTCTTTCGCCTGCCCACTCTATGGCTCACACTTCATCTGGGTCTGCTAAATCTCGAGCCCAAAAGTCAGACACCAAGACTTCGAAAAAAGAGCATGCTCGTGAAGATTTTTTACGAACCCCAAATTCACAACCATCGGTTCCTCCTTCATCTAAACATCATAATTCAAAGAAGGCTACAAAGAAACCCAGTTCATCTCCTTCTCCGCCAAGACGTGTCCCATCTACAGCACCACCTGGCGGAAATCGCCCTCGGCCGTCTTCTGTGTCGCCGAGGCGCGCTGCTGGCGGACGATCAAACGGCCGATCGCTGGTGGCAGGAGCTGCTCCTGAACAACCTTTGGATCAGGATCTTCTGCCTTCGGCTGAATGCCATTCCATGCTATCAGTCGCAAGCTCTGAGCAGTCGTTGAGTTGACAGCAACCTTGGTCACATTCCTCCATTTTCTGTTCACCCTATGTCCATTATCCACTGGAATATCCGCGGCATTCGAGCCAATAGGGATGAATTGTCGATCCTCTTACGATCCTACTCGCAGGTGATCTTCTGTTTTCAGGAAACAAAGCTGCGTCCCCATGACCATGTTAGGCAGTAAATTCTGCCTGACTCATGTAGTACTATCACCGTAAGAGGGTGGTACGGGACTACAAGTCCCACCGCCACACCTCCAAAGTGAATTGCAGTGACAAAGTCACTGCACAGTGGAAATTTACTTGCCCACCAACACAGTTAGACCGCAACAGACCGGTGATGCTGTATTGTAACCTATCACCTCGGACTTAAAAACCACTTTGTTCTGCCTCATTTTCAGTCCGTCCGATATGA
Source organism: Schistocerca cancellata (assembly GCF_023864275.1). Classification (NCBI taxonomy): domain Eukaryota; kingdom Metazoa; phylum Arthropoda; class Insecta; order Orthoptera; family Acrididae; genus Schistocerca; species Schistocerca cancellata. The sequence goes on along the minus strand of NC_064626.1, from coordinate 48,198,953 downwards.
TCTCCCCTGTGTTGAAGGCTCTCCAGCCCATGGAGGGCTCATGATTCTTCTCCATGATACTCTCCATTATCACCCAATCCCCTTATTCACTTCCTTCCAAGCTGTCGCCGTCCGTCTTTCCCTTTCTGGATACACGTTCTCTCTTTGTACTGTATACATTCCATCGTCCACACCAATGGCACAAGCTGATCTCCTTCATCGTGTTGGTCAGCTTCCACCCCCCTATTGGCTGGTTGGGGACTTCAATGACCACCACCCACTTTGGGGATCTCCACATCCTTGTCCACGTGGCTCACTATTGCTAAACGTTATAATGTATTAATGTAAGGAGAATAGATGCTGAATGATGAATGCATGCAGCTTGCCGCTAACTTTGTGTAATGTCTTGTCTGTATATACGTGTATCTGTTGCCTTTAAGATCCCTTCACTTTCACACATAAATCTATACAGTAAAGTAAGGGCCTCCCGTTTTGTCTTTAGGCTGTTCCGTGATAAGACAGGCGAAAAATTAGACTAATGGAGGATTATTAGTATTTTCTCTAATTTTCATTCTCTCTCTCTCTCTCTCCCCTTTATCTATGTACAATTTTAAATATAATATTTCATTACGTGAAATCAGCCCAATAGAATCTCTGGTGGAGCCCTTCGTCTTAGTATTCAGCGGCTGGCTTGCTGTAAGAGATCTTTACAATTATTATTATTGTTAAGCGCTGCATTCAGTTGGGAAAATCAATCGTTTGAACAATTCGTTCCTTTTACGAAAGATTTCGAATTCCAGATGTGTACGAAGCCTTTTTGGACGATTTAACAAAGACTCGGTGATTGCAGGTTCTCTTCGACACAGCTGAAACTTCCCCACTAACTACAGGTCCAACGCGATCATCAATGATTCAGACAAAGAACTCATTCGTTCATTCACTCCAGAATAAAAGGGTCACAAACCTTATTTATGAAGGAAATTGTATATTCAATCAATCTCCATAACATGTCCAGATATCTGTTGATTCCAAGTCTTAATTAATTTCCGTTTACAGTATTTCTCTCTCTTCAAATAGCCCGCTAGTGGCACAAATGTTAATAGCTCGCTTTAGCGAGAAGAAAAGCAAATATGTCTCTTTTAGAAACCCCTCAATCTTTCGACAGATACTTCCGAAGCTGTCCTCGTTACCAGTCTAACAACCTAGGAGAATACATACATGTATCTCCGTTATTCCAAAGAATAAACGTACTAGAACATACTTTGGCTTCGACGAGCTGTCGGCGCATATATTACTAGAAAACCCGATCAGATACTTTTCAAAAGTGAATAAATGTGGATGATTTGGTTGACAATGATTAATTGGTGCGTGGTAGAGGGTATTTTTCTGTGAGGACATTACAACGTCTTCCACCAAGTGGATCTAGTTTGCCTCAACACTGGGGTCCCTACATTTTTGTCTGCCTCCACGACAAATTTATCTCATCTGGACCTTGCGGTCGGTACTGTTCCGCTAGCTCGGCGCTTCGAATGGTTCGCCCTTGATGACACAGACTCGAGTGACCACTTTCCATGTGTCCTCAGACTACTGCCTCAACTGCCATGTATGCGCCCGCGACGCTGGAAGTTTGCCCAAGCCGATTGGACCCTTTTTTGTCTCTAGCGACATTCGATAACCGTCACTTTCCCAGCGTCGATGATGAGGTCACACATATTACCGACGGTTATTCTTATAGCTGCGGAACGTTCAATACCACGCACCTCCGAATTGCCCCGGCGCCCCCCAGTTCATGGTGGAACGAGGCACGCCGTGACGCAATACGTGAGCGGCGACGTGCTCTTCGCGTTTTCCGCCATCATCCTACTTTGGCCAACTGTATCCGCTATAAGCAGTTCCGCGCGCGATGCCGTCGTGTCATCCGCGATAGCAAGAAGGCAAGCTGGAAATTCTTTATTAGCTCATTTAACACCTTCACTCCCTCCCCGGAAGTTTGGAGTCGGCTTCGACGGTTATCTGGTGCGCCTAGTTTCTCCCCGGTCTCTGGGCTCACTGTCGCGCATGATACATTAGTGGACCCCGTCGCAATTTCTAACTCATTGGGTCAGCACTTGGCTGAGATTTCGAGCTCTTCCAATTACTCGCCAGCGTTTCTCCCGAAGAAACGTGCAGCGGAAGTGCGACCTCTTGCTTTCTCCTCTCGAAACTGTTTTCTCCATGCGGGAACTCCAACATGCACTCTCTTCTTCTCGCTCCTCCGCCCCAGGACCGGATGGTATCCACGTCCACGCTGCATTTATCAACCCATAGTCTTCGTTACCTCCTTCGCCTTTATAATCGAATTTGGACCGACAGTACATTTCCCAGACGATGGCGGGAAGCTGTCGTTCCTATTCCGAAACCTGGAAAGGACGAACATCTCCCCTCTAGCTATCGCCCCATTAATCTCACGAGTAGTGTCTGTAAGGATTTGGAGCGTATGGTGAACTACCATTTAGCTTGGTGGCTGGAATCCCACAGTCTTTTAACACCTGCCCAATGTGGATTCCGAAAGCATTGTTCTGCAGTTGACCATCTTGTTGCTCTCTCCACTTATATCATGGACAATTTTCTCCGGAAACGCCAAACCGTAGCAATATTTTTTGATCTGGAGAGAGCATACGATACCTATTGGAGGACAGGCATCCTCCGCACACTGTTCTCTCGGGGCCTTCTTCGCGAATTTATGGCAGAGCGCACATTTAGGGTGCGGGTGAACACTACTGTCTCCCGTACTTTCTCCCAAGAAAACGGGGTACCCCAGGGCTCCGTGCTGAGTGTTGTACTGTTTGCCATTGCCATAAATCCAATTATGGACTGTCTCTTTCCTGATGTCTCGGGCTGCCTCTTTGTGGACGATTTTGCGATCTACTACAGCTCTCAAGGGACCAGCCTTCTTTAACGACGTCTTCAAGGATGTCTCGATCGCCTCCACTCTTGGAGCATCGAAACCGGCTTCCGTTTTTCTCCCAGTAAGACCGTTTGTGTTAATTTTTGGCGACGTAAGGCGTTTCGTCCACCCTCCTTACATCTGGGACCTGTCAACCTTCCGTTTCCAGACGTCGCTAAATTCTTGGGTCTTATGTTTGACAAAAAACTGTGCTGGTCCTCCCACATTTCGTATCTTTCGGCTCGCTGTCTGCGATCCCTCAACACCCTTCGTGTCCTGAATGGTACCTCCTGGGGAGCGGACCGAGTGGTCCTTCTCCGCTTCTATCGCGCCTTAGTGCGCTCGAAATTGGACTATGGAAGCATAGTCTACTCCTCTGCTCGGCCGTCTATTCTTCGGCGTCTCGACTCTATCAAATACCGTGGATTACGTTTAGTGTCTAGAGCTTTTTACACCAGCCCTGTGGAAAGCCTTTATGCTGAGACTGCTGAACCTTCGCTGTCCAATCGGCGAGCAGTCCTTCTGAGTCGTTATGTTAGCCATCTGTCTTCCATGCCTGCTAATCCAGCCCATGACATTTTTTTCGACGCCGCCTTTGATGTAGGGTATGCAGGCCGCTCCTCCTCCCTACCACCACCGGGAGTCCGCTTCCGTCAACTGCTCCATTCTCTTTCCTTCCGCTTTCCTAAAACCTTCTTGACAACTTGGGGTACAGCACCGCCTTAGCTCCGTCCCCGGATCTGCCTGCTCCGTGACCTTTGTCGATTTCCCAAGGATGGTACCCCTTCACTTGTTTATCGTCAGGCATTTGCTGTTCTATGTGCACAAATGAAGGAAACCACATTTATTTACACCGATGGCTCGAAAACATCGTTAGGTGTAGGGAGTGCCTATGTTGTTGGCGACACCTCAAATCACTTTCGGCTTCCCGACCAGTGTTCGGTCTATACTGCGGAGCTTTACGCTGTTCTCCAGGCTGTCCACTACATCCGCCGCCATCAGCGGATACAGTACGTTATCTGTTCAGATTCTCTCAGCTCTCTCCTCAGTCTCCAAGCTCTTTACCCTGTGCACCCTCTGATCCACCGGATTCAGGACTGTCTGCGCTTGCTCCACTTGGGGGGCGTCTCGGTGGCGTTCCTCTGGCTCCCGGGACACGTTGGTATATGTGGAAATGAGGCGGCCGATATTGCGGCCAAGACTGCAGTCTCTCTTCTCCGGCCAGCTATTCCATCGATTCCCGTCGCCGATGTACGGAGCGCTTTATGTCATCGTGTTACTCTTTAATGGCACGCACATTGGTCGACACTTCCGAATAATAAATTGCGGGACGTGAAAGCTCTTCCTTGCGCTTGGACCTCTTCCTCCCGAACGCGTCGTCGGGAGGAGGTAATTTTAACTAGACTCCGGATAGGGCACTGTCTTTTTAGCCATCGACATCTTTTAAGTGGCGATCCTCCCCTACTCTGTCCCCACTGCTCTCAGCAGTGAACGGTAAGACACCTTTTAATTGAGTGCCTCTATTTTAATCCGTTACACTCCCGTCTACAGCTGTCGCCTGATATATCGTCGATTTTACCAGATGACACGCGCTCAGCCGATCGCGTTCTCGAATTTATTAGTGCTAGTGAAATGACGTCAGTCATTTGAAGCTTTTTTTGGGGACAACCAACCCCCTTCTGTAGTTGATTTTTAAGCCTTCGTTCTGCATTTAGTTTCTCCAATTTTGTGACTTTCGTTCCCATTGCTGCTGATTTCCATTTTCGGTTTTTTACTGTTTCCTAAGTCACGGACCGGGCGCTAATGACCATAGCAGTTTTGCGCCCTAAAACCAAAACAAAAAAACCAAAAAACATCATGGTATCCCAACGAGTAATCGGCAAACGGTAGTACCAGTAGAATCTTTTTTAATAGGGAAGCAGCCAGCTCAGAATTCACTGCCGTAGCCTAGCACATAAATTGTAGAACTTTGTTGCAGATGTTCCAAGGGACATTCAGCGAGACGTTGTCGAGTTGTCCATGTGTGTACGTTGCATAAGATACGAAGAACAGCATAAATTTGCTATGTGGTGTGTCTACCTCGGACTGACAGCATTTGTTCCAAAATCTCCCTTCAGGGTGACAATCAGCCGTGAAGAATATTGTGTGAAAAAGAGACTACGACGCACATTCCAAGGTATGTGGCTTTAGACTTTACTACACTTACAAAAAAACTGTCTCGACAGTGTGATACAGGTCGAGATACAAAGAAACTAATTACCACGAGGAATAAACTGTCTCCTGCTCACTTCAGTTAAATTGAGTGTAATATTAGCAGAGGATAACACTGAGGTGATGCATGTGATATGACATCAGTTTTGACCATTCAACGAGCCAAAAGCAGCATTATTGGAAAAAATAGTTCAGTTCCACTTCAGGTTTGCTTCCCTTGGTATTTGTGTCCTTTCCTGCAGCTCTGTTGTCCATTGGCTCATTAACTGTAACGTGTTCAATCAAAGAACAGAATGTGTATCAATATTTCTGACATAAGCATTATTCCCTTTCCATGTTATGCAACAATAATGGGGCAGAGACGCTCGTGATGACCAACTGTACACGGGTGATGTAATGTACTTTATATTAATATGCAGGAAGTATATTTACCATCTGAAGTGGAAACATAGTACATGACGTGGATGTTGTGCCATGGTATGTTAACTGGATGATAAAACAAATAGCAAACATAAGATAATAAGCGGTAGGCAGCACACGCTGTCTAGAATCAAATGTGCCAGAGGAAACAATGTCAATATTCTGGCCATTCATTTATACACTAAACTGCATTACACGAGGTTATTGCTTTAAGCTCACGTTCAGTGCTGATGCATCAATGTGAAACCACTTTGTTGTGAAACCGCTTTGTTGTGAAACCACTTTGTTGTGAAACCACTTTGTTGTGAAACCACTTTGTTGTGAAACCACTTTGTTGTGAAACCACTTTGTTGTGAAACCACCTTTTGGTGAAACCTCTACAACAAGCTGTTAAAGATAGTTCAATTACTCAGCGACTAGTGTGGTGTGGTTGTTGTACAACAAAATATCTAATGCAAACTGTGCTACACAGTTATCAGATTATATCAATATATATGCTTTCTGGTGACGTTTTCCCCTGCCGACTGTGATCCCAGTCAGTGATTTAACATAAGATAGAACTTTGAATAATATCAGTTCTTTAATATTGTGGTTTGTGAAACATAATCATACGAATATAGAGCTGCTGTGATAATGCTTGCTAATAACACAGAGAATTATGGAGACATGAGGAGAAAAAATTGTAGAAACTACTTTTCAACTCTATATTTTTAAATCACTAAAAATCGGGAATTCGAAGTTTAACTACTGTACTGTATTTACTAACTGTAGCACGGCAATAAAACTATTACGTATGAATCACCAGCTGCACAAGTATGTATGAAAAGAGCTGGAATATGATGATCGTATATAAGAAGTGACATTGAAATCTACTGAGAATGTATCTCAGATATCTAAAGTAAAACCCATTCCACAACGCCATCTGGTCATTAACGATGTCTTGTGATGTCTTGAAGGTCTTAAGTGTCTGGAACAGCTGGACGGAAGGCGAATGAATTTCCTCTCATCAGTATCCCAAGAAAAAGGTGAAATTTACAGTTTGCTCTCGATGTTATCCCACTGTACAGGATATTCCACGGTCTCTACTACAGGTTTTCAGAGCATTTCAGACATTTTTGGACATGAGTTCCTTAACAAATTTGATTGCTCCAAAACTCCTAGATGCCTGTGATAAGAATTGTGGAACACCCTGTATTGGTGACCAGATGGATGGCAAATGTCCAGCATAGGTTATTGAGCTTTCGTAATACATGCTTGTATCTAATTTCCAAACATCCCCTCATTTGTACGAAATGGGATTATGTGCAGATCTTGCACATGATACAATTCAAACATAATCATACGATTACTTTTTCTGGTCAAGTTGTCAACTGGATTCTTTTGAAGCTCTCATTCATGATGTTATTTTGATGCTAATGTAATCAACAAAATTCTGAGATTTATAGACGACTCAAAATGTGTTAGGACTAATTCATCTAGCTATCCCGTACAAAGTTTTCCTTCCAACTTTCATAACGGACGGAGATAGCACTAATAAAAATACATTAATGTTTCTTGACGCTTATACGCCTGTCTGTTATGATTTATTCTCGAAATCGTATCAGAGTGAGTAAGATTGACAACCTTGTTCCCATTGAGAGTTCAGCCAATTACTGCGTGGATGTAGAATCTGTATTGCTTCGTAAATGAGTTGCTCTATTAACTATGGGACTTCAAGGTTAATTTAAAACTATTCCTAACCATTGTTTTGCATACCAGCTTCATATTAAAGTGAAATCGCTAAATCCTTTCATTCTGAATTACTAGATCAATGAAGTGTAGGAACTTAGGCACTTCAAATTACTCTCACGACAAGCAAGTAATTTTTAAGGGTAGTAGTTGCCTTATTCTATTAACAATCACCAAAATATCATACTTGTTAACAAGTAGTTCATGGAATTTTAATTCCTAAATTCACTCTCAATTATGCAAAATCAGGGAAATCAAATTGTTGTTGTCCCTGAAAGCCATAAATTAGGAACCTGCAGCTGGTATCTGGCTCTGAGACAGTCGCTCAAGGATACAGATCTTGAAGGTGATCATAAATGGGATACTTAACAGCAGTTAATGTAACTGTTTAATGAAAGATGATTGTATACAAAGCACTAACTAAACAAGGTAAGGATATATTGATAAGATTCTCTGAGTATGTACGAACTACAACATATTGAACTTTGAGTTAGTGATGTCATTGCATTTTCAACTGTCTGTTGCTTGTTTTTGTTGCTCTAGTTAATGGCTACTGACTTTTATCCCTCAGGTGTAAGTATTGAGATGTCCCTGTAGTGCACAGGTTGAAGCATTACATTACCATCGGTGAAAAGCTCCTTTCAGAGCACTATATGACGAATCTCTGTGTAAATGACTCACTGAAAGGAAGTAACACGCGCCTCATTCCCAGTTCTGCCTTCCTCACTACTGCGAACATATTCGTGCTGTACAGAGTAGGTGAGAAAGAACTTGCTAGTCTGAGACCCCTCACAATTTCGAAGTCATTTGTTACTCGAATTCCCATTTTCTAGTCACCATTAATTTTGCTCCAGCTGATGACCAGGTTCACAAGTGTTTCGCAGCCTGAACTGTTACACAATTGGACAGGCTCTTTCGGTGAAGGCCCATTTGTAATCAGTAAACCATATCTAGACTTCATCTCTGTCCCATCTCATTTTCAGTGACCTGTCGCAACACGAAGATATGATTGACCGTAGACAGCGATCGCCGAAAACATGTCTGATCTTCACAAATTACTGATCATAAGGAGTTGAGTTGTGTATATGAGGCTCTCGAAGCTTAAACTAAGCAAGGCCGGTAAACAATAGTTGACACGTTTTGTCACATCTCTTGTCAACTGGATACTTAAACATTTAACATTCTGTTCGTAGCTCATTCGTCCAAATAATTTGTATCAGCCGGTGTAGTCGGAGAATTACACGCCTCCTTCCTAGCTCGACTCGTCCTATATTCAGCATTCATCTGACCTCTAGATTTGCTTTTTGATCTCATGGAATGTCGGCAGAGAGCAGCCTGAATCAGCTGCTGTCTGTCTGGACAATAAATCATTAAATCGTTCTCAGTTCATCCCAGCTGGTGATGACTGAATTACTCCTTCCGTCTTCTGGTGATTTCACAAACGTTAGTCGGGATTTTTTCTTCTGTCCTCCACACACTAGTGTCCGGGGCAGTACCACAGACCGTCACTGCTGGAGTATGTCTTGGTCTGCTTAGTTCTAAAGTCTGCTTCCACATAAATGAAGATGTTTGTCTCATTTTCTCTTTGTTGCTTTCGAACTTCTCATAAACGTGGTTTATCCTGCACCAGATCATTCCCGATGCCTTATCCTCCTGGTTTCGTGTCTCCTTTGCAAAACCTAAGCCTGTTTCTTCCAAACCAGATGCTCTCGTCAACTGGGTGTCTGTTGATAGCTACCTTCGCTATGTCAGTCCTGCAGTCCGGATGCATCTCCATATTTGTTCAGGATCTTCACAGGAAAGCTACCTTCCCTTGCTACGTCGCAAGAACAGTACAAAGGTGCCATCTAGCATCCTCTCCATTCTCTAACATTAGTCGAATACAGTCCGTACGTTGCCAGTTAAATGAATTCGCTTAACTCTGTACACCTAGTTGTGGGCAGTTAATACACATTTTCCCCTATCTGTGAGGACGCAATAATATGAGCTTCTCTCGCTGTGTTACAAGCACAACCGTTGACACAAGGCAACATACTGTCCACAGTCTAATACTAATTTAATACCGTTTCTACGCTGGTATTTGAAGACGGAATTTCTCCACTTACTATATGCTTCCTGTAAAACTTCCACATTGCGACATAAGTTCAGATCAGTTTTCCTGTAAACGGGCTGCCGTATTTATAATGCTTCAAATTGTCTTTTCAACTGATAATAAAACCTCTTGCAAGAAATTAGGAAGGCAAGATAGCGCATCAGCTACCACACTGCCCTCCGCACTCACCTGTACCTTCTCAACGTCATATTCCGGCAGCAGTAACTAAAGGGGTGCTCGGTGTTCATGCGAAGACATAAAAAACGTCCAATGTGAATGTAAGGGGTCAGTCGTGGATCAATAGATACACTACGGTATTCCTGAATGTATCCTTCAGGGTTTTGTGAACGTGTCCTAACGGATATTATAGTTTCATGTTTAGCTTTCGCGTCCAGCACCAACATGCGCTACCTGATCTTGGCCTGCTATATAGCGAAAGAGACGTTACAATGAGTCCCAATCTAGCATCTTCCTCAACTCCTTACTTAAGGCCTTTAAAGTCAGTACCGCCATTACGCAGCTGTTTATTTACATACATTTACACTTAAGCAATCATGATTTCGGCTTCAAGGTGCCATTATCAAATGTTCTCTGAAAGCAGGTTAGACAAGACTGAAAAACATAACAAGTGTTACAACCTTATAAGAATAACATTTTTAATGCTTACTTAAGTGTTATAAATTGCCTAAGATGGCATACTGTCGTACTAAAATACACTATCCGACACATTGTCTAAGAGTCGATATTTCTGGCAGAGCCTAATGCTTTGTTTCATTACTGAGTGCACCATTTTGACTGAATGGCTGTTTGCCAAGTGTCAAATTGACTTGGTCAACGAAATTTCTGTTAAAAGTAGGTGCCCTTTCTTAGCCTTCGGACACAGGGTCCAGTAGAATAGGGAAGGTTAGGAACAATGAACTTTCTTTGGTGGTTGTTGCATCATCTTTGCTGTAACAGTTGACCTTAGTATTCAATGAAGTTGCCTGCTCATAAATATAAACAGTAACAAACCTCTCGATAATATTCGCTGCATCCATAAATATAAAATTCCAGCTAGTCATTGATGTTGCTTAAAGTACATTCTAGTAGGTAAATATACGTCTTTGTACGTGAATTTAACACATGGCCAACTCTAAGTTGCGTAATTTTGCCTCAATTCAAAAATAATATAATACAGTGCAATTACTTATTCTGCTCACTCATTAATTAACCAGTGAGGTTCGAAGTGATGTTTATGACGTATGTATCATCAGGCACGTAAATCCTGTTATATATGTTGGAACATTACTTAGGAATAAGTGCAAATAAGTTATGTCAAACATGACACCTACATAAAAGCACTTACTCATTTAAAAGAATCAAAATTTCATGTTAAACGGCACATTTAGATTTAACATAATCCTAATTTGTTAATGGTTGATGAGATACAAATACAAATGTGAGTGCACCGTGGTATTGATCCATATGGCTGTAATCTTGGTGCTATAAATCTTATTTACGTGTTATAGTAGTGACTTCTTATTCATATGGTGTAAAGATAACATAATAATGTTAAGTCAGTTACCACATATAAAAGCCCCAAGTGGGTTAATTTCTATTTCTTAACAACATCATTACTGATCATAATCAGAGGTAATAAACAATTTAGAAGGAACAGAAGGTCTACAACACTATAAATCATTCATTAAAGACTGTAGGAATGTGGATTGGAAGTGGAGGGGGGTATAGAAAGATGGATGGGGGGTTACAAAATGACTAATGAAATAAAGAAGCGGCTATTATAGTGGGCTGTCGGCGTGTTGGAGGACAAAAGGGTAACTAACAGAGGAGTAAGAATAAAAGTGTGAAGCGAATGACCTTCCTTTCAAAATTACACAACACCTACGGTAAATGGGCATTTTAAATGTTAAAGCTAAAGCGAAGTATAGCGTAAGTTAGGTAATTGTGTGAGAACGATGCGTCCAAAGTGAAGGTATGGCTTAAGTGTGTATCAGTGTATTCTCTGTGTGGATTCAAATAGCCTAGTATTTCATGTATTAAATAGTTGATACTAAAATTTATTCCATAAATTTAATAAAATAATAGGTTTTATTGAGTCTTACGCAGATGGCTGTTCACATGATTTGCAAGATACACTAAACATAATCGTCGGGATTTACTTTTTGTTTGTTCCACTATGGCAAAATATTCTTGGTGTGTTTTTTCCCTACAGTAGAAAAGTGTTAAAGGCTCCTTATGTGAACATATATAACCTCCAAACGATGAAATACAGACTAGATAAATATGTGAGATTAAGTAGTTATGGTACTTACATCGAAAATTCCGCGCAGTATTTTTTTAATTGCGAAATTTCAGGATTTTATTTTTCAAATATTCCCAAATTTATACAGCACTTAAAAAATTTGTACTTAACCATATTGTGCATGGCACTACACATACACACCACAAAGTATTTGCCACATGTGAAGTTATGACAAAGATTGCAGATTTACAAATACAACAGCGTCAGAGACATTCTGAGCTATTGATTTCACAGGATGACTGTTTTTAGAATAGACACAACAGAATGAAAATTAAAACAGAAATATAAACCTTATGAGCATATAATATTATAGATGCTGACAAATCTAGTAACCAGCTTGCGTGAATGTTATTTATATGGTATTATGTAAATACTGTTATATACAGGGAGCAACACAGAGGTGAGATACAATGTTAATATAATTAATGTCATATTATTCACATGGCGTACTGAAATTTTGAATAGAGTATAGCTGCAATAGTGTGACAAAGCAGGTAGCTATATTTTGGTGTAAAACAGTGCCAAAGAAGTTCTTGTATTATAATATATATGCATTGCTTTAATTTGATAGCGAATTTTTTCCCAAAGAATCAAGGTAGCATTAAAAGTATTTACATTACAAAAAATAAACGTTACATTGTGAACATACCATATTCAGTGAGCATTAATTACAAATAATTGGGAAAATGTGGTGGCCAGTTGTATGAATGTTACTTATTTGGTATTTCGTAAATTCATTGCCATAAATAGGCAACAACATATACCTGAGAAACATGAGCAATGTGACACTAGTAATTACATTAATGTAGAATGGCACACCACTCTTATTTTTAAAACAATTTTACAGTTGCAGTAATGTGAAACTAAGCAGGCAGCCATATTATGTTGTTGTTTGGATCATAAATTGAATGTTGTTGTTAAAAGGAGTAGTGTTTATTTATGTTTTAAACAGGATAATCAGTGAGTGAGTGAAATTTTGTAGAAAGGCTGCATTGGCTAACTCTGTCTGTTCATTGAGAATATGATGAGGTGATTTTCTTTTACGTGTGTATATTTCTATCTCTTCAAGCAGATTCATGAGGCTTCCTTTTACAACATGACACAATATTTAGATGTGGTCTTCAATGTTTGTTAATCCATGTTTGTTGAAGACTAACTTATCAGTTCGAAACTAGTTACGGCGCAATTTACTTAAATAAATAGCAGTATTAATCGTAGCTGGTTGCCGTCTACTTCGTAGGAATCAACCTGCATTAATTGTACAAAGCCACGATCTCAGTATGTCAATTCTATACAAAAGAGCATTACCTCCACCTTATGTAAGAAATATACCATGCTTGGTTTACGGTTTAATGAAACACAGAACTAATTCCTTACGAACCTTCACAAAACTCATTACTACAGGCTGGTCGATCTTTGGGATCTTACCTTAAGAAAGGGTGAAAGGTCTGTGTTAGATTCCTTTCATGCTATTTTATCGATTTATTGTTGTTTACGTCATACATTTACACCTCAAAATTTCTGTGGTATCCTAAATTTGTCTGGGAGGAGACTGACTAGTGGAATACGTTATATTGGCATATAAACAAAAACAACTTGTAATACAACACTTTAAAACAATTTTTATATGTAATTATTATCATAAGGAATTTCCTATGAAACCCACATCCGCCTCCTTCACATTGTGTGAAAGGATGAATGAATGTATCTATAGTAGCTTGCTCGGTGGTAGTTGATAAGTTCTGTCCACTAGAGAACAATAGGAGCAACGTCCTAGTAGGTAGATTGGATTTCTAAGGCAAAGAGGTTTCTCTCCTTGGTGTGATTCTGTCCGCCCATTGTCAAGTTGGTGAAAGAAGCTACCTCTCTGGTCACTTTCTATTGTCTGTGGGATACCCTCCGACGGGACCCACGCTAGTGAGTTTCCGGGCAGTTTCTCAGGTGGTAACATCGCCGGGTAAGCATGTGTTTGGTGAGTCCGAAGGATAATGAAATTCTTAAGTTTTCAGCCTAACAGAAATATTAATTACTTGGCTTGTTTTTATATTTTAAATTGGGATGCTGTGCGAATTCAGGAAAGACAGCTTCACTGCAAATTTAAACGCAGCCAAAACCTCTCAGGCAAACAGAAGGTAAACGCTGTCAAAGTTAGCGTAAAGAGGGCATTGCGTGAAGCGTTCAGTGAATTCGAAAGTAAAATTCTATGTAACGACTTGACAGAAAATGTGGTGTCACCGCCAGACACCACACCCGCTACGTGGTAGCCTTTCAGTCAGCCGCGGTCCGTTAGTATACGTCGGAGCCGCGTGTCGCCACTATCAGTCCCATAGAGAGACTTTCTAGCACTCGCCCCAGTTGTACAGCCGACTTTGCTAGCGATGGTTCACTGACTACACACGCTCTCATTTGCAGAGACGACAGTTTAGCATAGCCTTCAGCTACGTCATTTGCTACGACCTAGCAAGGCACCATATTCAGTTACTGTGTTTTCTGAACAGATAATATTGTGACTTACGTACCGTCAAGAGCGACGTTCATCATTAATGGATTAAAGTTAAGTCTCAAACTATTTACGTCCGCTTTCTGAATCCTAATTCCCTGTCACGTTCCAGACCTCACGCAGTATAGTCCTTCCCTCCTCACGTCAGCCTGCGTGAGCTAAGCGCATGCATTTCGGCCTCCACTAGTAACACGGTGTTGGCTCTTCTGCACAAAATCCTAGGAAGTTTTGGTATAACGTTAAATCAGCAAGTGGATCGAAATAGCATATCCAGACACTCTGTGGTGATAATGGCATTGAAACAGAGGATGACACAAGTAACGCTGAAATACTAAACACCTTTTTCCAAAGCTGTTTCACAGAGGAAGAACGCACGGCAGTTCCTTTTCTAAATCCTCGCAGGATCGAAAAAATGGCTGACATCGAAATAAGTGTCCAATGAATAGAAAAGCAACTGAAATCACTCAACAGATTAAAGTCCAAAGGACCTGACGGAATACCAATTTTATTCTACACGGAGTATGTGAAAGAACTTGCCCCCTTGTAACAGCCGTGTACCGCAAGTCTGTAGAGGAACGGAAGGTTGCAAATGATTGGAAAAGAGCACGGGTAGTTTCAGTTTGCAAGAAAGGTCGTTGAGCAGATGGGCAAAACTATAGGCCTATATCTCTGACATCGATCTGTTGTAGAATTTTAGAACATGTTCTTTGCTCGCGTATCATGTCATTTCTGGAAACCCAGAATCTACTCTGTAGGAATCAACTCTGTAGGAATCAATTTGGATTCCGGAAACAGCGATCGTGTGAGACCCAACTCGCTTTAATATTTTCTGGGTCTCATGAACAAATAGATACATCCAGAATGAGATTTTTACTCTGCAGCGGAGTGTGCGCTGATATGAAACTTCCTGGCAGATTAAAACTGTGTGCCCGACCGAGACTCGAACTCGGGATCTTTGCCTTTCGCGGGCAAGTGCTCTACCAACTGAGCTACCGAAGCACGACTCACGTCCGGTACTCACAGCTTTACTTCTGCCAGTACCTCGTCTCCTACCTTCCAAACTTTACAGAAGCTCTCCTGCGAACCTTGCAGAACTAGCACTCCTGAAAGAAAGGATATTGCGGAGACATGGCTTAGCCACAGCCTGGGGGATGTTTCCAGGAGAGCTTCTGTAAAGTTTGGAAGGTAGGAGACGAGGTACTGGCAGAAGTAAAGCTGTGAGTACCGGACGTGAGTCGTGCTTCGGTAGCTCAGTTGGTAGAGCACTTGCCCGCCAAAGGCAAAGATCCCGAGTTCGAGTCTCGGTCGGGCACACAGTTTTAATCTGCCAGGAAGTTTCAAGTAGATACATGTTCCAAGGTAGATGCCATTTTCCTTGACTTCCGGAAGGCGTTCGATACAGTTCCGCACTGTCGCTTAATAAACGAAGTAAGAGCCTACGTAATATCAGACTAGCTGTGTAGCTGGATTGAAGAGCTTTTAGCAAACAGGACACAGCATGTTGTTCTCAATGGAGAGACGTCTACAGACGTTAAAGTAACCTCTGGCGTGCCACAGGGGAGTGTTATGGGACCATTGCTTTTCACAAAATAAAAAATGACCTAGTAGATAGTGTCCGAAGTTCCATGCGGCTTTTCGCTGATGATGCTGTAGTATACAGAGAAGTGGCAGCATTAGAAAAATGTAGTGAAATGCAGGAAGATCAGCAGCGGATAGGCACTTGGAGCAGGGAGTGGCAACTGACCTTCAACAGAGACCAATGTAACGTATTGCGAAAACATAGAAGGAAGGATCCTTTATTGTATGATTATATGATAGCGGCACAAACACTGGTAGCAGTTACTTCTGTAAAATATCTGGGAGTATGCGTGCGGAATGATTTGAAGTGGGATGATCATATAAAATTAATTGTTGGTAAGGCGGGTACCAGGTTGAGATTCATTGGGAGAGTCCTTAAAAAATGTAGTCAATCAACAAAGTAGGTGGCTTGCTAATCACTCATGCGACCTATACCTCAGTATTGCTCATCAGTGGGGGATCCGTACCAGGTCGGGTTAACGGAGGAGATAGAGAGGATCCAAAGAAGAGCGGTGCGTTTCGTCACAGGGTTATTAGGTAAGCCTGATAGCGTTACGGAGATGTTTAGTAAACTCAAGTGGCATTCTGTGTAGCAGAGGCGCTCTGCATCGCGGTGTAGCTTGCTGTCTGGGTTTCGAGAGGGTGCGTTTCTGGATGAGGTATCGAATATGTTGCTTCCCCTACTTACACCTCCAGAGGAGATCACGAATGTAAAATTAGAGATTCGAGCGGGCACGGAGGCTTTCCGGCAGCCGTTCTTCTCGCGGACCATACGCAACTGGCCAGGACAGGGAGGTAATGACAGTGGCTCGTAAAGTGCCTTCCGCCACACACCGTTGTGTGGCTTGCGTTGTATAAATGTAGATGTAGATTTCGGCGTTTATTGCTGTTGTTGCTTTGTTTCCAATACAATAATGGAAAGTGGAAGCACGTTAAGACATAAGGAGTAATTCTGATTAAAATCATCGCTCTTAAGTATGAACGTGTATATTAGTGTTTTCTCTCGTTAAGTGTTCAAACTAATAATTTATCGTTGTGTTCAACCCACGCAGTGTGTGCTTTGTAGTAACAGTACCATGCGCTCGTAAAAATTAACGTGCCATTAGGTAAATATTATGCCGCTGTTAACGCAGTTTGGAAGTTTCGGTTGTTAATAACGTTTGGATTTGATGTCTCCATTGAATCGTTGTGGAGTTACGTATATTCTGTAAATGTACTTTCGCATGTGGAACATGCGGTGTAGTAACAAAACTGGCCCTCATCTACTTATTTTTGCATAATGTATCGAGTATCCAAATGTAATCAATCGCTATCGCGAGCAGTTTCCCTGCTTCACGCTTTCTAGAAATATTGTTACAGAGCATTATGGAAAGATTTTGGTTGAATTGATCCTCGTGATTTTTGTCTTAACCTCCAATGCCAGTCTGTGGTTGTCCACTGGGAACACGACTACGGTTGGAGAACAATTTCTTTGCCTTAAGAGAATACACTGGATTGGTTATGGTTCAGTTCTTTTTGTGTATCCTTGAACCACTTTCGTGTGTTGTTTGAATGAGGTATTCCATCCTGTTGCCTATTCTTTGTCTCCTATTCTTAGAGAATCACATACTCTGTTAACTGAACCCCGCCCCCTCCCCCTCTGAGTAACTCTTTCCTTAATTAATATTTACTATAGTAAATAATGGAACAGCTTTAAGAAACTCAATGTGTTAACCGTCTATTGAACACTGATAAATTTAAAATAAATGCGAAATTTTAAACTTCCTTTACTTTCCTTAGATCTAACTTTCCCCACCTTCCGTTTCCTTAAAATAATATTAAAGTACTAAAAAATTAGCTGATTGTCTGGGTCACTTTTTCATATATTTAAAACTTTATAACAGCAGTACATACTTTCCACCCTAAGTTCAGAAGGTTTTAAGAATAAGAGGCTCATTATAAGGGTAATGTGAAACTCACCAAGCTGAAAATTATCCTCTGCGAGAAATGTGCCCTTACATGCTCCATATCGTATAACTTCAAACTGAATCGCCCGCCGCTGGTACCTGAGTGGTCAGCGTGACGGAATGTCATGCCTAACGACCGGGTTCGATTCCAGGTTGGGTCGGAGATTTTATCATATCAGGGACTGGGTGTTGTGTTGTCCTTATCATTTCATCCTCATCGACACGCAAGTCGCTGACGTGGCGTCAACTCGAAAGACTTGCACCAGGTGAAAGGTCTACTCGACTGGAGGCCCTAGCTATTTGACAATTCCATTTTTCCAACTGAATCTCGTAGCTAAAAAGGGTTGACTTGGTGATAATAGTATATAGCATACAATTCTGAAACAACTGTGAGGAAGGCATACACTTCAAAAATATGTGATTATATAGGTTGATGGAGAGGATATAAATCGATGGAGCTGTGGGTATAATACACTCCTGGAAATGGAAAAAAGAACACATTGACACCAGTGTGTCAGACCCACCGTACTTGCTCCGGACACTGCGAGAGGGCTATACAAGCAATGATCACACGCACGCCACAGCGGGCACACCAGGAACCGCGGTGTTGGCCGTCGAATGGCGCTAGCTGCGCATCATTTGTGCACCGCCGCCGTCAGTGTCAGCCAGTTTGCCGTGGCATACGGAGCTCCATCGCAGTCTTTAACACTGGTAGCATGCCGCGACAGCGTGGACGTGAACCGTATGTGCAGTGGACGGACTTTGAGCGAGGGCGTATAGTGGGCATGCGGGAGGCCGGGTGGACGTACCGCCGAATTGCTCAACACGTGGGGCGTGAGGTCTCCACAGTACATCGATGTTGTCGCCAATGGTCGGCGGAAGGTGCACGTGCCCGTCGACCTGTGACCGGACCGCAGCGACGCACGGATGCACGCCAAGACCGTAGGATCCTACGCAGTGCCGTAGGGGACCGCACCGCCACTTCCCAGCAAATTAGGGACAGTTGCTCCTGGGGTATCGGCGAGGACCATTCGCAACCGTCTCCATGAATCTGGGCTACGGTCCCGCACACCGTTAGGCCGTCTTCCGCTCACGTCCCAACATCGTGCAACCCGCCTCCAGTGGTGTCGCGACAGGCGTGAATGGAGGGACGAATGGAGACGTGTCGTCTTCAGCGATGAAAGTCGCTTCTGCCTTGGTGCCAATGATGGTCGTATGCGTGTTTGGCGCCCTGCAGGTGAGCGCCACAATCAGGACTGCATACGACCGAGGCACACAGGGCCAACACCCGGCATCATGGTGTGGGGAGCGATCTCCTACACAGGCCGTACACCACTGGTGATCGTCGAGGGGACACTGAATAGTGCACGGTACATCCAAACCGTCATCGAACCCATCGTTCTACCATTCCTAGACCGGCAAGGGAACTTGCTGTTCCAACAGGACAATGCACGTCCGCATGTATCCCGTGCCACCCAACGTGCTCTAGAAGCTGTAAGTCAACTACCCTGGCCAGCAAGATCTCCGGATCTGTCCCCCATTGAGCATGTTTGGGACTGGATGAAGCGTCGTCTCACGCGGTCTGTACGTCCAGCACGAACGCTGGTCCAACTGAGGCGCCAGGTGGAAATGGCATGGCAAGCCGTTTCACAGGACTACATCCAGCATCTCTACGATCGTCTCCATGGGAGAATAGCAGCCTGTATTGCTGCGAAAGGTGGATATACACTGTACTAGTGCCGACATTGTGCATGCTCTGTTGCCTGTGTCTATGTGCCTGTGGTTCTGTCAGTGTGATCATGTGATGTATCTGACCCCAGGAATGTGTCAATAAAGTTTCCCCTTCCTGGGACAATGAATTCACGGTGTTCTTATTTCAATTTCCAGGAGTGTAGTTGTAACAGGTGCCTTACCTACTGCCGCAGCAAAAGCAGCTTGAACGAATGTTTCATTTCGACCATTACATGGGTAAGTTTTAGATAATAACTCGTCACGTATATCTTGCACGTCGTTGTGTCTGATATAAATGACTATCGGGGGCCCCCTGCTGGTCCGGGGGTTAGAATAGGCCCGAGGTACGCCTACCTGTCGTAAGAGGCGACTAAAAGGAGTCCCTCCCCCTCAAGGGGGTAGTTCGAGCCTACGTCCGGAGACGGACGGTTCCACGACTTACCTTTGTGGACATATTGGTTTTTCGCTTATTCGGGTTTCTTCCTTCCTTCCTTTCTTTGTCCTTCTCCCTCTCACGGTCTTCCTTATTTTTTACCTTGCCTCCCGCTCCTTGCCTCCCGCTCCTTGCCTTCTTGTCCACCCTCTGGTCTCCGCCTCGGCGTTTGAGACAGTCTGTGCCTTCTCTCCCTTCTTTTCCTCTTCTTCTTTCCTCCCTGTTTGTGCCTGAAGCACGACTCACGCGTTCTCACGAGTAGCCGGTGATGGGGTAACGAGTAATTCCCCGCCCTGGGTAGACAAGTAAGGCATGCACATATCCCCTGGTAAAGGCCAGGCCCAGGGAGGTGTGATTGCCTGAGCTGATACCTTCCGACCATGCCGATTGATCCCTCCGATTGTTTCTCGGGAGGTGTGACCTGAGATGTAAACATTCTCCTCAGGCGGGAGTGCCCTCTGAGAGGGTCCCCACAAGGTAGGAGCGCGCCATCGGAGACGCTGGCTAACATGGGGGATTACTCCGCAATGGATTTCTCTTCTTTTCCTTCTCCTTCTTCTTCTTCTCTCTCGATTTCTGCCCAAAAACGGAAACTTGACCAGCCACCATTGACAAAACCGTCTGCCCCAAAGTTCCTCGTAGTTTCTAGATCTGAGTATGCAAACGATTTTTCATCTGTCATACCTTTCGTTATCCAGAAGGTCGTAGAAGCCATAGCTGAATCTATCAAGTCTTGTACCAGGATGCGTAACGGTACCGTTTTGTTAGAATCAGAGAGCGCGTTTCAGTCACAAAAACTGCTTCGGGCCACACTCCTGTACACGTTCCCTATCTGGGTGGAGGCTCAGCGCACTTTAAATTCGTCGCGTGGTGTGGTATATACTAGATCACTCGACGGATTGACTGACGAGGAGATGGCCTTTCCTCGCTGAGCAGGGCGTGACAGCTGTGCATAGGGTCATGAAAAAGGTTAACAATGACCTTTTACCGACCCGGACACTTTTCTTGACTTTTGATAGTGTTCGGCTTTCGTCGCGCATGAAAGCGGGCTGTGAGGTTATTTCTGTTCGCCCCTATGACCCGACACCTACGCGCTGCTACCAGTGTCAGCGTTTTAATCACTCTCGCCAGTCTTGTTCTAATGCAGCTAAATGTGTCACTTGCGGCAGGGACACCCATGAGGGTGACTGTCCACCTCCGTCTCCTAGTTGCGTGAACTGTCAGGGTGACCATGCAGCGACCTCCCTCGACTTTCCCATCTACAAGGATGAACGCTGTATACATGAAATTCGAGTCAAGGAGAAAGTGTCCACCTTGGCTGCTCGCAAGCTCTTTGCTTGTAGGAAGCACACGCTGCTCCCAGCGGAGAAATACAGTACTGTCCTCGCCTCTCCTCGGACTACCAGGGAGGTGTCGACGCAGACATGCGATCTGACCTTTAGCACTACAGTCGTCCGTTCGGCCAGTGCTAAGATCGCCCGGTCAACGTCTCCTCTTCCTCCCGTCACCCCTAAGACACAAGGACCTTCATCAGCTTCCACCAAGGCGAAGACCCAGAAATCAGATGCACGGGCCTTCAAGGAGGAACCGTCCCGTGCAGACTTCCTACGTACCTCGAACTCACAGCCATCGACCAGTAAATCCACTAAACGACCTTCCAAGAAGATTCATAGGAAGCAAAGTTCTCCTTCTCTGCCACGGCGCGTTTCTTCTCCTGCGCCACCCAGCGGTTGCCACCCCAGGCCGTCATCTGTTTCACCTGGCCGCACAGCTGGTAGCCGAACATCTCGCCGTTCACCGGCGGAGGAAGCTCCTCCTCGTGGCCATCTTAACAAGATGGCCGACGAACATAGTGAACAAATAAACTATGACTCTCCTCCTATTGATAGCGGCGGCAGTGCTCGATCGAAGCCAGGCCCTCTGCGGATTTCGAGGTGACCCCTTCTTGCTTCTCCTTTTTCTTTTTCTTCTCACGATGACACTTCTTCATTGGAATATTCGCAGCATTCGCTCCAACCGAGAGGACTTGAAAGTGCTGCTACGCTTGCACCGTCCGCTCGTCGTAGCTCTCCAGGAAACTAAGCTACGCCCATGCGATCAAATTGGCTTGGCACACTATGCCCCTGTGCGATTTGACCTACCCCCTGTGGCAGGTATTCCGGCTCATGGAGAGGTTATGTTGCTGGTCCGGGATGATATTTACTACGATCCCATCACATTGCATACCGACCTGCAGGCAGTTGCCGTCCGAATTACTCTCCCTACTTTTACATTATCCATTTGTACCGTTTACACTCCATCATCGTCTGCCGTTACCAGGGCAGACAAGATGCAAATTATTGCTCAGCTACCTGCACCATTTTTGTTGACTGGAGACTTCAATGCCCACCATCTCCTTTCGGGCTCTCCAGCACCCTGCCCGAGAGGCTCCCTGTTAGCAGACCTTTTCAAGCACCTCATTCTTATCTGCCTCAATACTGGCACCCCTACTTTCCTTTCGGACACAACTCACACCTATTCCCATTTAGACCTCTCTATATGTACTCCCCAACTTGCACGCCGGTTTGAGTGGTACGCACTTTCTCATACATATTCGAGTGACCACTTCCCTTGTGTTATCGATCTCCAGCATCATACCCCATGTCCATGCTCAACTAGTTGGAACATCTCCAAAGCATGCTGGGGGCTCTTCCCTTCCAGGGCAACCTTCCAGGATCAAACCTTCGCAAGCTGCGATAGTCGGGTCGCATACCTCACGGAAGTCATTCTCACTGCTGCTGAATATTCCATCCTTCACACTACTTCTTTTCCACGTCGCGTACCGGTCCCCTGGAGGACCGCAGAATGTAGAGACGTTTTACGTGCTCGTCGACGTGCTTTACGCTCCTTTAAACGCCACCCTACGATGGCGAAGTGTATCAATTTTAAACGATTACGTGCGCAGTGTCGTCGTGTTATTAAAGAAAGCAAGAATGCCAGCTGGGCTACTTTCACAGGTACCATCGACAGTTTTACTCCTTCTGTTGTCTGGGGTAGCGTGCGCCGGCTATCCGGCACTAAGGTCCACTCACCAGTTTCTCGCTTGACGAACGCGAATGACGTCCTTGTGGCTCCTGAGGAAGTCTCAAATGCCTTCGGCCGCTTTTTCGCAGAAGTTTCGAGCTCCGGTCATTACCACCCTGCCTTCCTCCCCCGAAAACAGGCAGAGAAGGCAAGGCCACCTAACATCCGCTCCTCGAATCGTGAAAGTTATAATGCCCCTTTCACCATGCGGGGACTCAAAAATGCACTAGCCCCGTCACGGTCCTCCTCTCCAGGGCCTCATTCTATTCATATTCAGATGCTGAAGAACCCCTCTGCTGCGGGAAAAGGTTTTCTTCTTCGTACATACAATCGCATCTGGATTGAGGGTCATGTTCCCACATGCTGGCGCGAATCCATCGTTGTCTTGCCTTCCAGTTTTCGACCGATCTCTCTTACCACCTGTCACTGTAAGGTGATGGAACGAAAGGTTATTTCTCGTTTGGTTTGGCTGCTCGAATCTCGACGCCTACTTACCAATGTACAATGTGGATTTCGTAGGCCTCGCTCCGCTGTTGACCATCTGGTTACCTTGTCGACCTTCATTTTGAATAACTTCTTGCTGAAGCGCCCGACTGCGGCTGTATTCTTTGATTTGGAGAAGGCGTACGACACCTGTTGGAGGGCGGGCATTTTCTGCTCCTTGCATACATGGGGCCTTCGCGGGCGCCTCCCTCTTTTTATTCGTTCCTTTTTAATGGATCGACAGTTCAGGGTTCGTGTGGGTTCTGTCCTGTCAGACACCTTTCACCACGAGAATGGGGTGCCACAGGGCTCAGTTTTGAGCGTCGCTCGCTTCGCCATAGCGATCAATACAATAATGGATTGCCTCACAGCTGATGTATCATGCTCCCTTTTCGTGGCAGATTTTACCATCTATTGCTGCTCCCAGCCTACATGTTTCCTGGAGCGCTGTCCTCATCGTTGTCTTGACCGTCTTTACTGCTGGAGTGTCGCCAATGGCTTCCGTTTTTCTGCCGAGAAGACGTTCTGTATTAACTTCTGGGGCTACGAAGGGTTTCTCCCACAGTCCTCACGACTCGGTCCTGTTGCTCTCCCATTCGTGGAGACTACAAAATTTTTAGGTCTTACATTTGACAGGAAACTTCGCTGGTCTCCACATGTGTCATATTTGGCTGCCCGTTGTCCTCCGTGTTCTCAGTGGTATGTCTTGGGGAGCGGATCGAAACGTCCTACTTCGGCTATATCGGTCGATCGTCCGCTCCAAGCTGGATTATGGGAGCTTCGTATACTCCTCTGCACGGCCATCCATCTTACGCCGCCTCAACTCCATACAACATCGGGGTTTACGTCTTTCGATTGGAGCGTTTTATACTAGTCCCGTCGAGGGTCTTCATGCTGAAGCCGGTGAATTTCCACTCACCTACCCGCGCGATATACTGCTTTGTCGGTATGCCTGTCGGCTACTATCAATGCCCGACCACCCGTCTTATCGTTCCTTTTTTGACGACTCTCTCGACCGTCAATACCGGTTATATGTCTCTGCACTGCTACCCCCTGGAGTTCGCTTTCGTCGCCTCCTTCAACACCTTGATTTTTCACTCCCTGCAACTTTTAGAGTGGGCGAGAGCCACACGCCTCCTTGGCTCCAGGCTCAGGTTCGCGTTCACCTTGACCTCAGCTCGCTCCCAAAGGAGGTTACCCCGGTTCGGTATGACACTCCCGTTTGGTCGAACTTCGTTCGAAGTTCATTAATATGACCTTCATTTATACAGATGGCTCTAAGACAAATGACGGGGTCGGGCGTTCTTTTATTGTCGGGGCACAAAGTTTCAAATACCGGCTCCATGGCCATTGTTCGGTCTTCACAACTGAGCTATTTGCCCTCTACCAGGCTGTTCTTTACATCTGCAGCCACCGACATTCTGCTTATGTCATCTGCTCTGATTCCCTGAGCGCCATCCAGAGCCTCAGTGATCCGTACCCGGTTCACCCTTTCGTGCACCGGATCCAACGCTCTCTTCAGCAGCTGGTGGACGTCGGTTCTCTGGTTAGCTTTATGTGGGTTCCTGGCCATGTCGGTATCCCTGGGAACGAAGCTGCAGATGCCGCGGCCAAGGCTGCGGTCCTCC
Source organism: Schistocerca cancellata (assembly GCF_023864275.1). Taxonomy (NCBI): domain Eukaryota; kingdom Metazoa; phylum Arthropoda; class Insecta; order Orthoptera; family Acrididae; genus Schistocerca; species Schistocerca cancellata. The sequence continues at coordinate 48,173,933 of NC_064626.1, read as the reverse complement.
AGCCTCGGACAGCTTCTTGTTGTGTCCCTTCATCAGATTGTAGCAAGGTCATTTGTCGGCGCATTTTATCGCTGTGGCATGCCGATTGGGCTACACTTACGGACAACAAGCTTCGGGCCTTGAAACCTCTTCCCGCGGCTTGGACGCTCTCCTCCGCGGGAGGAGGTGGTTTTGGCCCGGTTACGAATTGGACACTGCCGGTTCAGCCATCGCCATCTGCTGACGGCTGCGCCGGCGCCGTTCTGCCCATGTGGGCAATTGCTGACGGTCCGTCACATTTTAACGTCCTGTCCGGATTTTAATACACTGCGTCTTGATCTTGGCCTGCCATGTACTCTAGATGCCATTTTAGCGGATGACCCAGGAGCAGCTGCTCGCGTCCCTCGTTTTATCAACTTGACACACCTGTCTAAGGACATTTGATTATGCTGTATTTTAATCCTATGCCTGTCAATCTGGCTTTTATCGTGTTTTCCCTTTTAGTTGCTGTTTTAAACTTGTGCCCCGTGGTGCATTCCTAACGTAGTCTGGGCGCTAATGAGCATTTAAGTTGTGCGCCCTAAAACCACAAAAAAAAGAACTGCTACGCACTTAACGACGTTGCTTTCATAAACAATCGTTTCTAGCAAAGCTCGGCAACTCTGTGTGCCCTCTGTATTTGTGAATTTGTTTCATGGTTTCAAGTCTTCCGCAAGGATCACTGTGTCATCCACGCAGATCTATAACGTCGTGTTTTATGTTACTGGGAAGGCATTAGGTGGAACCAAGGTTTCTGCTTTGGGGCCCTCCAGCCTTTGTACCTTGTTGTCGCTTGTTTCCCATGGATGTCAATGTTGAAACATCTGTTCGTTAGATGAGTGTATGAGATGTAAGAGTCAGTCGGGGAAATCAGTACCGCTTAATTTCCGTGTAAGGCCGTTGTTCCAGAGAGCGTCGGAGCTTTTTCGATGTCCAGGAACACGGCCCCTGCCGCCTCGTTGGTATTCTAGCAGCGCATTTTGTTGGACTGCGCGGAGGAGTTCATTTGTCATTCGTAAAGCCGAATTGTTTAGGTCTTCGGTCGTCATTGGCGATGCAGTGCCTCGTGTAGCGTTTTAGTATTGCCTTCTCTGAGTGAGCACTGCAGGCTAATGGCTCGGTAATTTTGTGGGAGGGAGTGGTCTTTCCCTGACTTCGTGAACATAAGCTACTAGGCCGCCTTCCAAGAGAGAGAGAGAGAAGTATTGGTATGTTAAGGTGGTATTCGTTATGTGTGCAATTCATTCTACAGCTCTGTCAGTGAACTCCATGACGACATGGTTTTGAAAGCGATCAGGCCTAGAGGCTTTCCAGGCATTGGTATGCTTGATAGTTCAAGTAATTATATTTAGACTAATAAGTCAGATTTTGTGGCGCATGGGCTGAGCTACAATTCCTGTAACCTCTTGGTCGCTTTGAAGTGTAAATACAGGACCTGAAGGAGCCATATTCGGCATGAATACAGCTGCAAGTGTTGTGGACACTAATTCGGCCTTCTCCTTCGCGTAAAAAAGTGGACTGCCTGGTCCTTGTATAGTAGGAATGAAATGTTTCTCCCCGCTGTTTTGTCTGGCAAGCTTCCACACACCAGGACGTGTGGTATCTAGCCCTGCAAGTTTTTCTTCCCCCATCGCTCGTTTCTAAAATTTGTAGTTCCTCCCATATTGCATCCTGAAGCATTAATAGAATTATAGTCTTGACATGCCAGTCGATAAATATTAGACTTATTGCGTTTGTGATGGAACTCGTTGTTCGTAGCTTCCTTTCTATTGAGGGTTCTGTTTTGTAGGTGATTTTCAATATTTGTTTCGTATGTAATCCGTCCTGTGAGTTGCTTTGTTTTTAGTGAGTGGGGTACCATTTGTTCGGTGTTGTCAATGTTTCTTGTTCGTGTGTCTCTGCCTGTCTGTGTGTTGGAGATGAGTTTTTTCTCCTCACAAGGTATACGTTTCATCTTTGCTTTACTTTTGTGATTCAGTTTGTCTAAAATTTGTGTGTCATATCCATTTTCAATAGCTATATATTTTATCTGCAGCCTATTTTTGTAGTTACCTTCACTGAGTCGCGTTTTATTCAGGCTGCATAGCATGTGTCGGAGACTGGCTTGTTTGTGTCTCTCAGGGTGGTGTGAGTTTTTGTTTCTGGCTCTGCTAGTGGTGATGAGTTTTCTTTACATGGAAAATTAATTTCCGAATGTTATTTAGAATGGTGTAGGCTAGGTGTCCACCGGCCAGTGATCTACTTGAAGCCCATCCTATTGTATTTCAGTGTTCGGTACATAGAACAGAACGTGGAAGAACACCAAAAAGTAACATCTGTCATTCTACATTCACAGAACTACTGATGGATATGGCCCACAGAGTGACAGATAACTTCAGCGGAACACATTAGGGTAGAAAAAACGAAAAAGAAAGTGTGGTGTCACCGCCAAACACCACACTTGCTAGGTGGTAGCCTTTAAATAGGCCGCGGTCCGCTATATACGACGGACCCGCGTGTCGCCACTGTCAGTGATTGCAGACCGAGCGCCGCCACACGGCAGGTCTAGAGACACTTCCTAGCACTCGCCCCAGTTGTACAGCCGACTTTGCTAGCGATTGTTCACTGACAAATTACGCTCTCATTTGCCGAGACGATAGTTAGCATAGCCTTCAGCTACGTCATTTGCTACGACCTGGCAAGGCGCCATTATCATTTGCTATTTCTCCTGTGATGCATGTACCGTCTGACCGATGTTCACCAATTATGGATTAAAGTTAAGTATTCCAGAAGATCCGCACTTTTTTACTAGACTCAACTCCTTTAATGTTCCAGACCTCACGCCAGCCTGCGTGAGCTTGACGCGTGCCTTTCGGCTACCAATCATAGTGGCTTGGCTGTCTTGCCAAGTCACAACAGAAAGTGTTGGTGCAAGGCGGAATCTTAAAAATAAGTATGCTACTTAAATTGTAATGTGTCTCTAGTTATTTCATAAGTAAAACTGTGCACCATGAGAATGATGAACAAAACATGTAATTTCTGCTTGAGAACTTCGTTGGCATTATCTGAAATTTATTTCCAAACGAAGCATAGATCATTGTGCGAAGGTACAAAGAGCGCAGATGTTCTTTGTAAGGAATAACGGTCGTAATTGTTGTGTTTAGGAAAGAAACATGTCAATTATAATAGAAAATACGTAAAAGCATGTAAATTTAATCAGCTCTCTCATAATGTTGAAAATATTTGTAGAACGTATTGAATCGGATTTCATTCCGATTCTGTTTAAGAAAACATCTACTGCATCCTTGCAGCTTCATCTCCAAACGTTTTCTCTTCGCCCTTCTCTGTCGGAACTATTAGCACAAGGTGCTCGGTATTTTTCTTTGTTTTAATTAGGCTGACAGCATGTATTTGAAAGGTACAATGTTGGTTGCTAGTACTATTATTACTCCTTGCTCTAACTTCGATTTCCAAATCTCCCTCCCCCCCCCCCCTCCCCTGGCGGCTCACGGTCCTTCCGTGAGTACGTGCGTGGCGAGGACGGAGCCCCGATCTATTGCAGTCTTCCTTTCTTTCTCGGGCTGCATGTCGTTGCCCTTACCCTCCTTTCCTGTCTCTGCTCCTTCCTCTTCGCCCTCTCCTCTGCCTCTCCCTCTCTTGGTGTCCTTGTTTATGTTGGTCCCGCTATCCTCCTGGTTATTTTGGCTTCCTTGTCTGGTTTTGTTGCGTAATTACCTCACCATTTTGGCATTCTCTGGTCTCCCTCATCTGGTTTGACCTGCCTTACTACGTTTCTTTTCCGTAGTGTGAGCCATTTGCGGAAGATCACCTTACCTTGTGTCTCCGACGTGTGCCCTCCTAGTTCCTTCCACCTATTCCTTTACATCGTTGTCTGATGGTAGGTTTCATTGCCAGAACGGTAGCCAGCCGGTGTGGTGGGGTCACTATGTACACGTTTGGTTGAGCCTCCCTGAAAACACAGATTACACTTCCGATAACTGAACTGTGACCACCTCGTGTAAACCTAGGAGTGGTTTCCTGTCCTGGAGCATTGGAACTCCTGGCAATGGCCGCCGTGCCAGACGGCCCTTGCTGTGGCTGGGTGGCACTCATGGAGAGAGCCCCTGATTGGAGTGGGTGATATCGGGGCAGACGCTGTGTCCGTTACCCCCATCGCCTTTGAATATTGTTCAAGGTGTAATTTTTCACAGAGACCTCATCCTGCAAACTGATGAGGAGCTTCGGGACAGTTTCAGACAACGGGGTATTCACTTCGTTCGGCATGTTCAGAAGTGTCCAAAGGACAACCACATTGATGCCAGGGCCTTTATCCTGGCCTTTGAAGGGGATACCCTCCCTGAGAAGGTGAAGGTCATGTTTTATCGATGCGATGTAAAGCCGTACATCACAACACCTATGAGATTTTTAAGTGCCTGTGGTTTGGATACTTGACTTCAAACTGTTCGCAGTCCCCCCTCTGTTGTGACTGTGGACGTTCACTCCATGAGAGGAGTTCCTGTGTTACCCCTCCTGTGAGAGTTAATTGTCATGGCAATCATTCTCCACGTTCACCGGATTCCCCAGTTCATAAGAAGGAAAAGAAGATACTGGAGTATAAGTACCTTGATTGTCAAATCTACACCGAGGTTCGTAGAAAGTATGCACGTCTTCATCCTGTGTCCATGACGTCCAGCTATGCTTTAGTTAAATCTTAATCCTTCCTCCCATTTCCTTACCCTAGTCCTGAACCCCTCTACTCTGCTGCTCCTACACCATGCCCTCCAGATACCGCTCCCCCTTCCCAGCTGAGAAGTGTTCCACTTCTTGAGCGTCTACCAGTGAAGGGCGCCCCTCACAGGATCCCCCTTCCCAGCACTTACCAGGCCAAAGGTCTGCTGCCACACGACGCCCACGAGAACCACTGTCTGCGGTCCCACAGGTCGCTCAATCTCTTTCTCTTCCAGATCTTGCAGCAGCTGGTTCCTTTTTGCCACAGAGCCCTCCTCGATCTGAAACAGAAAAGAAGACACATCAGTCAAAGGACAAGAAGCCTCTCGTACCGCCAGAGGTCCCATCGCCACCTTCACATCTTGATTCTGACCTGTTGTTCATGGACGTTGCCCCCTCCTTGAAGGTGATGGGTTGTGATCCAGTGGCATGACTGGCTTCAGCCTGTTCACCCCCCCCTCACCCCCCATTTGAATCATCATTCTATAGCTATCCAATGGATTTCTAATAGATATTACCGTCACCTTCTGGAATACAGCACTTGTAGCTGCCGCATCCTGGTAACGAAAAGGGGCCGAGGCAGTTTCAGATCAGTTTTTACAGTCCGACGATAAATTATGGATAAGTAATTTTAGCTTGACGATGTCCACTAGGGACAAACGCTAGTTACTGTTATTCTGAAGAAGGTTGGGTTATCCTGACTGAAACCTAGGTAAATTCTATGTAAACAGTGCAACTTAGGCTGTTTGTTATTAAAATTAATATTTATACAATTGCTGTCAGGGCCACGGAATGTTGAAGATGTCAGAATCCTATCCGGCTGCTTTCCTTCACCAGAAACAGCGGGCCGAAACTTCGGCCTTATGTTTTACCCCTTGTCAGTCACAATCTTACAACGAACTTTTTTCTGAATGGCAACTTCTTTCTGCATATTCTCCTCATGATATGGCCCATGGCCCAGACTCCATTGATAACAAATTGCTTAAACATCTCAGCGCTCCACAACGGCAACATCTTCTCTGGGTGTTAAACCGTATTTGGCTCCAGGGTGACTTCCCTTCTCAATGGAGGGATAGCATCGTGGATCTCTCCTTAAGTCTGGTAAAAAAAAAAAAAACCTGTTTGTCGAAAGCTATCTGCTAATTAGACTGACAAACGTTGTTTGCAGGTAACGTAAACAGATGGCAGCCCGTTGGCTCAATTGGGTCCTTAAACCTTGGGATCTGTTGTCCCCTTATCAGTGTGGCTTTCGACAGGGATGATCTCCGATCGATCATGTACTTCACTTGGAATCCCCAGTTCGACAGGCTTTTTCCCAGCGCCGCCATTTAGTTGCAGTATTTTTTAACGTTCTCAAGGCCTATGACACGGCACCATCACATATTCCTTTCATTTGATGAGTGGAGTCTTCGGGGCCCACTCCCGGTTTTTATTTGCCAGTTCCTGTTCCATCAGTCGTTGAGGGTTGGGGTTGGTACTGTTCTTAGTTTTTCTACAGACCTAGGAGAATGGCAACCCACAGGGTTGTATCAGAACGACAGGTTAGATGCCATAGAAATAGATCCCACTGCAATTTTTTGGTCGCAAGGATAATTTGAGCACGAGAACTTTCGTGGGGGCAATAAATTGGGGAATTATATTACGAATACTTAGTGTACTCATAAAATTCTGAGAGTCTCAGTGTTTTTATTCTGAACACAGTTATGTCAGGTTTTGCATTTCGTAAATCGAGAGCGGAAATAATGAGAAACACAGATAAAAACGGTGGAGAATTTACAGGGTGTTTAAAAAATGACCGGTATATTTGAAACGGCAATAAAAACTACACGAGCAGCGATAGAAATACACCGTTTGTTGCAATATGCTTGGGACAACAGTACATTTTCAGGCGGACAAACTTTCGAAATTACAGTAGTTACAATTTTCAACAACAGATGGCGCTGCAAGTGATGTGAAAGTTATAGAAGACAACGCAGTCTGTGGGTGCGCCATTCTGTACGTCGTCTTTCTGCTGTAAGCGTGTGCTGTTCACAACGTGCAAGTGTGCTGTAGACAACATGGTTTATTCCTTAGAACAGAGGATTTCTCTGGTGTTGGAATTCCACCGCCTAGAACACAATGTTGTTGCAACAAGACGAAGTTTTCAACGGAGGTTTAATGTAACCAAAGGACCGAAAAGCGATACAATAAAGGATCTGTTTGAAGAATTTCAACGGACTGGGAAGGTGACGGATGAACGTGCTGGGAAGGTAGGGCGACCGCGTACGGCAACCACAGAGGGCAACGCGCAGCTAGTGCAGCAGGTGATCCAACAGCGGCCTCGGGTTTCCGTTCGCCGTGTTGCAGCTGCGGTCCAAATGACGCCAACGTCCACGTATCGTCTCATGCGCCAGAGTTTACACCTCTATCCATACAAAATTCAAACGCAGCAACCCCTCAGCGCCGCTACCATTGCTGCACGAGAGACATTCGCTAACGATATAGTGCACAGGATTGATGACGGCGATATGCATGTGGGCAGCATTTGGTTTACTGACGAAGCTTATTTTTACCTGGACGGCTTCGTCAATAAACAGAACTGGCGCATATGGGGAACCGAAAAGCCCCATGTTGCAGTCCCATCGTCCCTGCTTCCTCAAAAGTACTGGTCTGGGCCGCCATTTCTTCCAAAGGAATCATTGGCCCATTTTTCAGATCCGAAACGATTACTGCATCACGCTATCTGGACATTCTTCGTGAATTTGTGGCGGTACAAACTGCCTTAGACGACACTGCGAACACCTCGTGGTTTATGCGAGATGGTGCCCGGCCACATCGCACGGCCGACGTCTTTAATTTCCTGAATGAATATTCCGATGATCGTGTGATTGCTTTGGGCTATCCGAAACATACAGGAGGAGGCGTGGATTGGCCTCCCTATTCGCCAGACATGAACCCCTGTGACTTCTTTCTGTGGGGACACTTGAAAGACCAGGTGTACCGCCAGAATCCAGAAACAATTGAACAGCTGAAGCAGTACATCTCATCTGCATGTGAAGCCATTCCGCCAGACACGTTGTCAAAGGTTTCGGGTAATTTCATTCAGAGACTACGCCATATTATTGCTACGCATGGTGGATATGTGGAAAATATCGTACTATAGAGTTTCCAAGATCGCAGCGCCATCTGTTGTTGAAAATTGTAACTACTGTAATTTCGAAAGTTTGTCTGCTTGAAAATGTACTGTTGTCCCAAGCATATTACAACAAACGGCGTATTTCTATCGCTGCTCGTTTAGTTTTTATTGCCGTTTCAAATATACCGGTCATTTTCAAACACCCTGTATCTGCCAATCACTAAATAACATATCTCAATGTTTGAGGTTACCTCGGAAAATATTTTGATGAAAGGAACATGACGTTACAACGTAACCTATGATGATGTTCCATTGTGAAAGTGGACCGTGGCTGGTGAATTGTTTATCAAAGAAATTCGCCAATCAGTCGTGCAAATTAAGAAATTATTTTATTTTCGCTCCCATTTTCGGCACTTCAGTATGCCATTTTCAGGCCTCATATACACCCATCAAAATTTACTGATACTGGCACACTGGAGCCCTCTGTTTCTGAACGTCTTGAATTCTCAAGTGCGTCCATTCTGTCGTAGCGCATCACTGCACACCCACGACACAATGAATAAACCAACGTACGATGTCCTCGGAAGGATAAAAATGCCTTTCCTATTATAGACAATTTTTTCACTGGTTTTCACTTCTCCTAATTATTTACCGCCCTCTCTTCACGAAATATGAAACCAAATATTTCTCATAAGAGGAAAATGCATTTCACATCACTAAAGACCAAATCTGTATTTTGTATTAGGTGTTTGGCAACTGAAAATGGACACACCTGCTCAGAAGTGCATCGTGTAATTTATTAAACGCGAAAAATTGTGACGGAAGGCGTTATTGTAGAACATTTTCCATAATTCATAAGTCAAAACGTAACCAACAGAAACACGTACTTCTAACTCAGCCAGTGCTGGTCCGAAAGATCGGATCGAAAATAAGGATGAGAAACGTGTGCCTTACTTTTTCTGGTCTTTGGTCGGGCATCATCTCGCTGGAACAGTATTATATTTTCGTGCACATTGTAGATGGCTTTCGTGGATGAATCAGTAACAAACGACAGCACACTGATCGTCTGTCGTCCGCGCCAAGGGCTTAACTAAACGGCACATGAAAAGAAACGCTCTACTTTACGCCAGTTAGGTTACAACTGAAATGGTTGTCTCGGATCACTGCATCACACATAGTTACTATTATTTGTTCTTGTTACTGTACCAGGAGTTGTGTGATGGCCAAGCGTCATAGCGTTGTGAATCAGCGTTTCAAGTAGAGGTGATCAGTGAGTTCTATTTCCCATGACTTCTGATAAGTGCTATAGAGTGTTAGGTGCTTGAGCGTATTATCTATTGCAGGGAAGGTACTGTGTGTGGTTTCTGTGTCACGTTACGCGATACGTAACGTAGTGCAATCGATTATTACTTTCACTTGGAAACGAGTTACTGGAGAAAATTATGGCTGGCATGTGGCAGTACTCAGTAGTACATTATGATTGCTACACTAAAGTAGGACAACCAATTTAGATATTTTTTATTTTGCACAAATTTGGTGTGGCAGCAATGCCACTATTTTGTATCTGACACGGTTTAGATCTGTTTCACTACACATGACCACCATGGCACGACATTGCTCTCTTTACGGTATGTACGTTTCACAAATTTTTGGCAAAAGTAATAGAAAACTCTTGTTTAATATCTTAAATCTATATAACAGTTAATCCGCTGTAACCTTTCAGTTAACTATGTAGAATGTCAAAGGGCGTTGGGGGGAAGACAACTGTATAATACTTTTCCTTTCCGCTCGGAGTGACAGATTCTACAGATATCACTGATATCTGCAGGGGTCATTATAAACAATTTAAACAGGAAGTAACCATGAGGGGATGGACCAAGACTAAAATGTGAGGTAGGTTTCATTTTTCATTTCAGCTAGATCTCATGCTGATCAGATTTTAAACGTTTAAAATGATAGAAAAGTTAGTTTGCATAGGCGGATGCGGTAAGAGATTGCAGAACATTGACCTCAATGCTGTGCGCTGCTTGAACTACAACGGGCAAAGGCACCATCGCAGTGCAAGGACGGCAGCATCCCACTCAGGTACAACAAGAGCGATTTTTCAACTGGGTCGGCCACAGGGATCAAATTTTTTTAATAGAAGCTGTTAGTGCCTCGAACGTAGGTCTATATCAAGAAGGCGCTCTTGCTGCGTTTCCCTTATTAATTTTGAATACCTGTCAGTGTACATGTTGGCTGACGTTATGAATAAAAAAGTCACTGAAAGTACATCAGGTGCATCAAATTGTAACGTTAATTTCCCTTCATCAAAATATAAAACTAATGCCAATTATGATGCGCCTGCTGTGCATTCAAAGCATCCAAAGAACTAACATCAAAACAGTTACAGACAATAAGTCGTACTTCATGACGTGAGGTTTAAGGCGTAGAAGGGAAAGCAATGTAGATTTCCTAAGCGTCCTTGACGAAAGTCCTTAATTTACAAGATGAGGAAGGAATGTTACAAAATTTTGAGTACAACATATTGCACTGTATTTGATAGTCAAACTAAAATAACTTCAGAAGCGTAGGGATACTAAAAATACGTGATGAAGGAAATATGTCGAGGTAAACTGCATGAGAGCGTTGAAATAATTCTCTAAAGACAAGTGAAAACTTCACCCTGGCGGGGACTCGAACCCGGATATCTTCTTTACGCCAGCAGTCGCCTTAATCGTCCCAGCCATCCCAATACGCTTTTCCTTCAACCCAAATGCCCAACTAGTCTCAGGCACACCACTTTTTCAGCGGCCCGCTGTCTGCCATCGTCGCGGCTCGCAGCATTAGCTTAATTCTTGTAAAAAGTCTGACCTCGGGTGCACCCTCATTGGATATATATTAGATGTATCGAAAATCCCATCAACACGTAAATATATTATTCTAAATGTAGCGTTTTTTTTTTTTTCAGACATACAAGAATGAACAGACAACACACATAGTGGGTGATTCATCTGCCCCTACCTCTAAGTTTTATGCAACCCTCTACGATTTCAAATACCACATTTAATATTTGTTAACTCCATCCGACTGCTTGGACGATGGGTGGTGACATAGGTATCAGAAAAAGTACGGCCACAGCTGTGTCTTCAGAATGGACTTAATTACCTCACACGACTAGCTTCAGCAGCACGCTATATATATATTTGACACACACACACACACACACACACACACACACACACACACACACACACACATACACACATGCCCGAGGGAGGACTCGAACCTCCGCTGGGACCAGCCGCACAGTCCATGACTGCAGCACGCTATGGCCATCCTCGGGCGCCACCACTGCCAAACGAGTATTAGATTTCCTTGGCATATTCATTGTGGAGTCCTTACTACTATTAGATGTGGGCTACACTTCCTCAGCACCCAAGTCATTTTTAAGACAGAACTGCTAGTTTCTGTTTTTAAGGCGCAAGAAAAGCTAGGGTCACACGCACCCATGTCGAAACAGTAGAATACGAGGACAAAGAGAGGAGTCAAAAACGACTACACCCCAGTCGCAACCGATGGAAGAGAAGACAGCTAAAAACAAGGACGTGGATTAACGTAAACAAAATATCCCATAGAGAAACTAGGTCCAGAACTGATAAGTAAAATGTGGTCTAGTCACCTCATCGGTCGCTAAAATGGCCGATAACTCGGACAGGAAACAAAGACGTGAAAGTAGGCAGTTAAAAAAGAGAATTCCGTCAGGCAATGAGAGGCACTCGAAAGTTGAACGCAGTGTGCACAAAATGGTGGGGGACCACCACTTAACGGATGACTGTGACCAATACGCAACGCAGTTAAAATGCTCTTCCCACGGCGAGAGGACCCAGAGGAGGTTGTCCAAACCTCTGGGAGGGTCTTAATGACATGGAGTTGTTCCTCTGAGGGCAGGATCAGCGATGATGCCCAAGTGACACCACCTGCTAACAGACGGCAACACAGGCATCACCGGAGATAAAATAACGACGAGACTGAGGTATAGCGTGATCGATGGACTGGGAAGAAATGCGAGAGCTCAAAGCAGTGGTGAGGATGCAATTTTGTATCCTGATGGCAGAGATCAAATGGACGCTGCGATTCTAAGAGCAGCTATAAATTGTTGGAATGAAGGCCACGAACGTTACATTGGAGGAGAACCATAACGAGGAAAATATGAAGGGTTGTTATCTCAGTGACTGCTGTGTCAGCGTTCGAAGACTCGCTCTACAGGGCACAGAGGCAAGAGGATCCTGCTCCATGAGGTCTACAGAAGCGTCGGCTTTCACCTTCTGTTGGCTTGCGGAGCTCAGGGCAGAAAAAACGGTTGGTGGTGTGCAAGGGCTGCACAGAGGGCGACTGAGCTAGGGTATCACGTGGCGATCCTATCGAAGAGGATTTCCAAGTCGGAATAGGAGAAGACCATTTGCCTTTGTTTGATTTCTTGGTGCCTTGGCTTTTAGCAGAAGACGACTCACATGATGGATGGCTGGATTGTCGTGGAAGTCTCCACAGGAGTACTCCTTCTGTCCTTTCCGGTCTGCTGGTTGCGTAGCTGGTGACATCGCTTCTTGAGGCGAAAGTTATGTCTGCTTGGCAATGTCCTTCGTGGAACGAAATGTAGCAAAAACAGTAAAGTAAGTGCCAGACGTTAGAATGCAGGGTTTCCGACTAGCCAACAACTTGCATGTGACTGGTTACGGCACTTTGCCTTCACCTGGACCATTTGGACATCCCACTCATCGAGATGAAAGGGACAATCGTGGGAGGAAGCGGCATTTTCACCATTGCAGTTGATGCAGCGGCGAGGAGAAGGAGGAGGAGGAGGAGGAGGAGCGGACAATCGCCCTCTTGAGCCTGTACCTGATATCTGATAGACCTGCATTTGGCTTGAAGACACTGGTGGCCTGGTACGGTGCCCCTAAACTGTCGTGTAAATGAGGACCTAAGTCTCGCCCGTGGCTACTACCTAGCAACAGCACTTCCTTCTTCCTAACACTTTGTACATTCCTATTCTTCTTGGCCTCGTTTAAAGCGTGCTGCACATTTCCTGCTTCGCGTTCTAGCCGAGGGTCTTCTCCACTTAACTATGGCAGTGGTACATACTTGTTTTTGGTGTTTATGATAACTGCAAGATCACGTTCTCTTTCTTCTTAGCCTCCTATCAGCTGCCAGCTGCCAGTTCCCAGTTCCGGTATCTGCGTGACTTAAAGAAAACGCCGTACTAATCTCGGCTACCCAGGGTCCGGCTTCCAGCAGCGATTCCACGAAATGTTTTCGCCAGAACAATTGTTACTCTGTCATTCTGACACATCTTGGGAAAGAAGTTGTAACAGCTGTATTTTCTCTGGTTTCAGGGACAATATGCCAGTCACTAAACCCCCCTCCCCCCCCCCCCAATCGCAAAGAGTCAGAGCCAAAGCCTTGGCCAGCGTTCCCTTTGCTTTCTGTATATCTGTAAACTGCCTTGTTCTCGGAACTAAAATCACCAAACTTCACTTGCCACGTCCGTGGCTCTCTGAGGAAAGAAAGTGCTCATCTCCTCCACCTCAAAGTAACTTAACACGTATAGCTACTACTGAATATAGCTTTAGAACCGTTTCAGCACTCTTCAATAGTTTCATTGAACATAGACCATGACAATACAGTGTGACTGAATAAATAAACGAAAACGAAGGCTGACTTTGACTTTACACACGAGATGTCATTTACTGTAAGTAGATCAATTACAAAAATGTTACTAGAGGAAACGCAAATGTCCTAAAACTGCAACAGTTAGAAAGAACCGATCGCTCAGTTGTGATAATTTTTCCGGTATCCTCTCACAGCATATCAACCAGGAATGTGACAAAAATGTGCCATTGTCATGTTTCAGATGGTGTCAATGGAGTGGTATGTTATTTCACATGTCCGCCTCAAGAACTTCTGACTGTTTCGCCATCATTGTTTTGCTTTTTGTTGATGCTGATTACGAATTTTAACTATACCTCATCGAATTATACTGGGAAATGAAAGATCCACTTTTCTTCCGGTTTTTCGAACACCTTCGCTGTATTATAAATTACAAAAAGCTGTATCACCTTCAGTTCTGATTGTAATGACTTTTATGCCACTTGTTCCATATTCCAGCATTTGCTTAAGGAAAGTTGGTTATTTGTCACTTGGCGTTGCTCATACCGTTAATTTTTCTCGTTCTTCTTACCTTTGGGTTACTGTATCTCCCTATCCAACATTACAATTTTAAGAAATTAGTAAAAATTATCGAAGAATTAAAATAAGATGCAGCAATAAAATATGCCATAAAACGGGTCTATATAGCATCCTAATAAAATTAATTACTACGTGCTGAAGTTGGAACTTATCTTGGTAGCCAGATACTCAAATCAAGCAGTTACGCGAGCGTCGAGGGCCGACGGAACACCTATACCAGTGTCCATCCACCGCTCTGGAGTCTCATGATGACTCTATGAAAGGGTCGAAACAGATCACTCACTCCAATAAAAAAAAAAATATTTTAACAAGAATGCGATCAAGACTGCTTTAAATTTCAATGTTAACTTAAATCAATGTAGTTTGTCTTTATTCCGTAAAGTCCAAAAGATCGGTACCTTCTTCCTTCAGAGGCTCTGTTACCGGAAAAATGGTTAACCTCTGCCTTCAGACGCCTAGGTCCGTTCTGTCCATTATAAAACCTTTAACCGGTATTGAAAGCATTCGGTGATGGATCCCATCAAGTCGCATGACCATATTTTAAATGTTTTGTGGAAAATATCGACCTGTTAGAATATGAAGAAACGAAGCTGCCTACACGCAAAACAAAAATAAAAATAGGAGGCGAGAAGAGTTTCTGTTTGATGGGTCCTAATCAGTTCCGAAAACCAAGAACCAGATATTGCTATACGTGTCGAATAGCCAATACTTTGGCAGACACAAAATAAGAATAAACAAGGTGTACGACACAAAAGTATCCGAAATATTTGTTTCATTGCGTCTTTTTCCTAATGGAAACGGTTAATAAGTTAAAATTACATGAATGTTGCTCAACAGATACTTTCTTGGAAAACCAGTTTTATCGAAAGCGCTATAAACATTTCCTCTACTTTAATCGTTTATACTTTCGTGGCAATACTTTATTGTTACACGGGATTTATTTGTCGAAAATCAGTTGTAGAATATCTTTGAAAAGTTTTCAAGGAAACCTTCAACTTCTTTGAAAAACGTAGAGTAGACGAATTAGTGTCACTACAAAAGGCCTCTGAAAAAATAGCAGTACTGAAAGATGTCTTAATAAATAAATATAGTTACAGTTCTCTAAATAAATAAATAAAAACGTTTAAACTATTGTTTGTGATAGTAAGCTCTGAGCTGTAATGATATATGTACTGTCATAAAGAAACTTGTACGGTCGTTATGTGAAAGCAAAGCTGCAGTGTAATACTAATTAATTGTAATGAAAAGGGAAGTCTTTCATACTGTAAAAGCTATCAGTCTTATTGCAAAAATTTTGAACAGTGTGAACCGCCTGAATAATGAACTTTGACATGAAACTTCAAGTGTTTGGTTTTGCAGAACTGATCTCAAAAAGTGTCTCTGAATATCGTACGTTTGTCCTGGAAGAATAAACAGAATAATCAAAATATTTTCTCCTTACTTCTGTTCTGCGCAAATCTGGATAATGCGTTGCGGTATTGCTGTCCTGCACGCCGCTACGCTAAAGGTGCAAATTACTGTATCTGCACAGAGATACTAAATAGGTGCAATGAGTTCTCGGTTAACTGCAAATCAAACGGTCTTTTATAAATTGAAACTTCAAATTTGAAGTATAGTACTGCCATTGCTTTCTCGCTTTAACACAGTTTAACACCGTCTGCCTCACACTACCACAACTTAACACTGGCTGCTCCAGTGCACCGTCGTGCACATCAGAGATACTAACTTAACTTCTGCGATACAGATTTACAATGTCGCTGCTCGTTCACAATCAATTCAGATACCACAATTATATGTGACACTTACGAGTATATACCGTAGAAAATGGACCTGACATGAAATGAGTAGTAAAGAGACTAATGGTTCACTAGGTTTGATAGTTTACGTTAATATAGAAACAACCGTAATCATCGCGGCATGGGAGTAAGTAATAACTGCTATTGCCGCTTTACTGAAGACCTACGTTGGTAAGGAATGTACGTTCTTCGGCAGTGATTGGTATGCAGGACCAAAAGTCCTTTGTTGACAGTATGACGGAGCAAATACCTCATGTGGTGAATTTGCACGCTAAGAAATGCCAGTACTGAACGAAAAATTGGAGAAATAAAAATTAACACTTCCATAATTACACCAAGAAAGTTTATCGTTTTGGAAATTTGTGGTAAGGTCTTATGGGACCAAATTGCTGGGGTCATCGGTCCCTGAGATTACACGTTATTTAAAGTAGCTTTCTCTAAGGACAATACGCGCGCGCGAGGGAGGACTGTAACCTGCGATGAGGGGAGCCGCGCGAACCGTGACAAGGTGCCAAAGACCGCTCGACTACACCGCGCGGTGGTTAATAGTTCTAAAATGCTAGGACACCAGGGAAATTTAGTCTCTCAACCCGCACAAAGCTAAAAAGCTTGCTGCTCCAAGAGGAGGTTGGAAATGTGATACCTCATGATGGTGCGGTAATTGCTGATGAGTCGCATAAGACATTACCACACATTTCCAATTTTTTTTTAAATTTATAACTGCCGAATTAAGACACGAGTTATTTTCTAAAGGAATTACATGCCTTTTTCTTTACATTTGGAAAAATTTGCTATGGGTACTTCAGCATGCACTACAATCGTGGCACTTGATGAAATAGTACCAACGTAACAGCGCAGCCTCCATCCCACCAAAGGAACCTTGGACCAAATACTGAGAAAATTACAGTGATATCCAGACTTTTAGCTGCTTACAGGCGTTGGTAAGTATCAACGAGGACAGTCGAAAATGTGTGTCCCGACCGGGACTCCAACCGGGGATCTCCGCCTTAAATGGCAGACGCTCATTACGTATAAGCCACCGAGGACACAGAAGATAGTGCGACTGCAAGGACTCACCTCTATCACGCTCCCCGTAAGACCCACATTCTCCACGTACTGTCCGCACAATACATTTGTAATGCCCCTGCCCACTATACTCGTTACCGGCGTCAGTCAATCTACACATACACGTAAGAGTTAGAGACATGTGAGTGCATCCGCACTGAAGTGGATCATTGAGCGGTAAGCCTTATCTATGTGAAGATGGTATCTGTTGTTTCGGACATGTCCGAAAGAACAGGTACCATTGGTGATCTTGCAGCTCTTGAAGATTGAAATTACGATGAAATCCAGACCTTTAGCTGCTTACAGGCGTTGATAAATATCAACGGAGACAGCTGAAAGTACAGGGCTATTACAAATGATTGAAACGATTTCATAAATTCACTGTAGCTCCATTCATTGACATATGGCCACGACACACTACAGATAGGTAGAAAAACTCATAAAGTTTTGTTCCGCTCAAATCGCACTTCAAGTTTCTGCCGCCAGAGCGCTCGAGAGCGCAGTGAGGCAAAATGGCGACAGGAGCCGAGAAAGCGTATGTCGTGCTTGAAATGCACTCACATCAGTCAGTCATAACAGTGCAACCACACTTCAGGACGAAGTTCAACAGAGATCCACCAACTGCTAACTCCATTCGGCGATGGTATGCGCAGTTTAAAGCTTCTGGATGCCTCTGTAAGGGGAAATCAACGTGTCGGCCTGCAGTGAGCGAAGAAACGGTTGAACGCGTGCGGGCAAGTTTCACGCGTAGCCCGCGGAAGTCGACGAATAAATTGGCTCATGCCACAACTGGAGACCGACAGCGCCGACTTCATCTTTCAACAGGATGGTGCTCCACCGCACTTCCATCATGATGTTCGGCATTTCTTAAACAGGAGATTGGAAAACCGATGGATCGGTCGTGGTGGAGATCATGATCAGCAATTCATGTCATGGCCTCCACGCTCTCCCGACTTAACCCCATGCGATTTCTTTCTGTGGGGTTATGTGAAAGATTCAGTACTTAAATCTCCTCTACCAAGGAACGTGCCAGAACTGCGAGCTCGCATCAACGATGCTTTCGAACTCATTGATGGGGACATGCTGCGCCGAGTGTGGGAGGAACTTGATTGTCGGCTTGATGTCTGCCGAATCACTAAAGGGGCACATATCGAACATTTGTGAATGCGTAAAAATACTGAGTTTTTGTATGTGTGTGCAAAGCATTGTGAAAATATCTCAAATAATAAAGTTATTGTAGAGCTGTGAAATCGCTTCAATCATTTGTAATAACCCTGTATGTGTCCCGATCGGAGTTCGAACCTGGGATTGCCTACTTAGATGGCAGACGCTCATTCCATATTTTTATTATCAGATTGACTTGATTTAACTATGGTTATCTGATTTCATGAAAATACCATCATTTAATATCAGCTGCAAAAAGAAAATCAACAAATTAGTTCAAGCACAAACAATTATTATATTCTGAACACATTATCCCACCCATCTTTCCAATTTTTTATATACATGTGGAAGAGAAGAAGTGACGAGACACAGGTACAAAGGAGGGGACTCAAGCAAAGGGAAGAAAAAGGGATCACAGGGGAAATTAACACCCTGACGGTTAAACACAAGAAAAGCATATTCACAAAAATCGTGGCAACCCGCTGCCATTTCCAATGCGCAGTTGTCAGATAATGGTGAAACACACGGGATCTGGGTCATTCACGCCTTCAAAGACATAGTGAACACAATAACCCAAGAGTAAGACGGTCGTGTCCTTTTTCGTCTGAGGAAAAAAGGATATGGCTCAAAAATGGTTCAAATGGCTCTGAGCACTATTGGACTCAACTGCTGTGGTCATAAGTCCCCTAGAACTTAGAACTACTTAAACCTAACTAACCTAAGGACATGACACACATCCATGCCCAAGGCAGGATTCGAACCTGCGACGGTAGCGGTCGTGCGATTCCAGACTGTAGCGCCTTTAACCGCTCGGCCACTCCGGCCGGCCAAAAAGGATATGTTCGGATGTAGAAAAATGTCGTCTGGGAAGGCGGTTTCAGGCCCTCAAGTAAGGAAAGCTAATTCACTGTGGACCCAGAGCCAATGATCCCGTCCGCAAGCAACAAGCCTGTGAAGTAAGGTGTCCATATGATGACATTCTTCACACCGATCAGTCGGACGAAGGCCAATACGGAAAAGACGATCACAAGTAGGTATCAGACGGTGAATAGCCTTATACCACGTTGAAGCAATCTCCATCGGCAGTATAGGAAGACTAAGAGAAGACCAGATGGATTTCCAAGACGTTGACGTGGAAGAAAGTTCAACAGAAGAAAGGGTACATGGTGTACCCCAACGGGTTCGGATCAGTTTGGTAGTAATAAACTCTTAAAAAATATATCAGCACCTGGGATACTGATAACTACAAAGTGTTCACGACTGCGCCGCAATTTCGGTCAAATGCGTTCAACATAAACATCAGGGGTCAGACTGACCGGCCGGAGGCGGGAAAGTAAACGAGAGGTAACTGAATGAGGAGCCCGAGTGGAGGTTAAAACATTGCGTTGGGCAAATAAGATGGATGTCTGCACTTCGATATCGGAAACACCCAATCCTCCAAGCTCTCGAGGCCTGACCACGACTTTCGTGTCCGGTATGAAGCTGTTTCAGTCTGCGGGCCGTCATCGCGGGAAGACCTGCTCAATGGAGTATACTTTACTGAAGACATAGGCCTCCAAAACCCGTTCCTTTTGAAGGAGGCTATGGGAACGACGTTCATGTTGAAGTATAGCCCTGTGAACACGACTCGTAACCTCACGCCAATTTAGTGTCACCATTTTGATCGGACTGCGATCCACTTAGATCTGTAAGGTCTTACACCGATAGACGACCGTCGCCCAAGGAATGACGACATGATCGAAGCCACTCAACGGTAGGAACGTGCATTTACGATCATTAATGCGAGCACCAGCAAGACGACCAAATAAATCCTAGGTATCTTTAAGCCTTGGTATGTGTCGAAATGTAGTACTAAAAACCACGTCGTCATCGGCGTGTGCACGGACCTGAAAAAAGTTCCCCCAATATAGTCCAGCTACGTAATTGCGTGGTGAGGCGGTGAAGTAAGGGCTCGAGGAACAAGACAGAGTGACATGGATAAGGGGCTTCCCTGGGGTAAAACCGTCGGATTGATATCAGGAGGGGGAGGGATGGGAGTAGGGTCACCGTTCACAATGACACTGATACCGGTAGAATGGCGAGTTAAGACCTGTCTAACATCATCACTAAATCAGACAGCTGTGGGCACTCTCGTTGAAAAGTCATGGCTGACTCGATCAAACGGTTTTTGGAAATCAAGAAAAAAGCAAAGATCCTGGGGTACTAGATGCAGCCGCCACCGAAATTACATCACGACATTCGAGAACAGAGATAAGTATCGTACGTACAAGCACACAGCTTTGGTGGACAGCATTAATGGTATCGTGCAGCTTAGAGAGAAGGATATTAATTTCTCGAGCGACAATTTTATAACCGAAGTTAAGGAGAGTAATTGGACTGAGCGAATCAATCGCAGGTCGACAACGACCTGTGGATTTCGTGACGAGGACCAGTTTACCTTCCTGAAAAGTAGCAGGAAGTGAGACTTTAATCCAGGTGATTTGCGACACAGAGATCCTCTAACATCATATATATCATCCTTGTGAAAGGGACGCAGAAAGGTTCCATTTAATTGAGTGACGACGCGATGTAGCAAGGCTGTAAAGGCGTCCAGAGAGTTTTCAGCCGTGACATGGGTATCGTACAGATCGGGAAAATAGGTGTAAATAAAGTTGGAAATGTCCTCCGCGCCCGTAGACGGACTACATGGTATAGTGATGATGTCAACTGGTCTTGTAAAAGGGAACGTGGTTGACACCTTGTCCGCAGTCCCTCCATTTGAATGCGCTTGAGCTGCAGCAATCTGGCTTTGATGCGCTGTATATAAGTAACCCGTAGGGGAGCATGCGTAACACTATGGAACAGTTGGCGTAAAACTTAGTAAATTACTTGCGTCCGTAGATCGTCTGGCACATTCGCAGCTCCAAAATGTGAGATATACCTACGGATTTGTGGTTCAGCATGCACCCCTCCACCATGCCACAATAGACGAGTACCGGTCGATAGTGCGAGAAAACGAACCCATTCTCCGTCCAGGACGACACCAAGTGATGTATCTTGCAAATATGCTATATTGAGCATCCAGGGAGGACGAAAAAATTTCACCGGTTGCTGCGCGTAATTAAACGTGACGGCTACGGCGCAATGATCAGTAAAACAGACCGGTATCACGTAGGGTGAGAACGAAGGTGATACGAAGAAGAGGAAAGACGCAGCTCTGCCATCTGACCTTACACTGAGGAAAACTGGGCACTGTCGCGTCCCAGCACAGTTTCGTAGTGCAATAGGAGCGTTGAGGATCCTTACCCTTCTTTAACAAAGGTCAGACTCGATTTATTCTCATCAATAGGAAACTCGCCTTAGCTCAGAAAAGACAATTACTATTCCATTAATAGTCTTACTTAATTACGAAACAACAAATGCTATCTAATCCGTGAGCCAATCCAGATAGCTTATGTTCAAAGCTATTCCCCAAAATAGATATTAATTACTTATCTTGCAGTTGATATGCGTGTTACCAGATCTGATGACACTTCTCGCTCAGAATATTACTTCTGAATTCTTCTGCTGTTGCTGCGTGGCGTAGCTACACGGTGCCTCCTCAAAGCAGACACTACTGCGCTCTCTCTCTTTCTCTCTCTCTCTCTCTCTCTCTCTCTCTCTCTCTCTCCTATCACAGAATCTCTTACATACCGTTCTATAATAGCCGTTCGGGATATTTCCATCAGCTGGCCCCCTTGGACACGAAAACCCTTACGCATACTGAAAAGCTTCCTTTAGCGTCAGAGTTTGTGCCTCATGGCGCAGTCTCCTTTCATTTGATCTGACAAGTATTGCTTAATAATTTATTTCTTGGGACTGGACAGCGCTGCATCCCGATATTTCTACATGCGTATGCTGACTACTTCGCAACACCGGCACTTGCAGTCTCTCGTGAGAATTTCTATGGTTCCGTGTATCAGAGGTATTGAGAGCTGGGAGTTCATTAGTGGTACGCATATGCCTGCATACCTAGGAGACGTGTTTCAAAACATCACCCGTTGACGTTCATTTGGTTCAGCCCTTTAATTACTTATGTAACTAACAAGGGCAACATGTGCAGCACTATCTTTTTTTAGTCTTTCCATTGGCTTGCAGCTGTCCAGCTGTCCTTCATATTTTCCTGGCGAGTAATAACAGTTTCATATCTACATTATTTATAAACTCATTTTCTTCTACAAATTATTTTACGTAATTTGCGCCCTGCTGTTTTTCCCCAGTACTATTCCTTCTAGGGGCAAGTTAGTTGTAGAAGACGTATTAGATGTTCCACTAACCTGACCTTACTCTTTTGTAATTTCTGTTTTCACCCACTGTAATTTTAAAACGGTAGTCAGAAAGGGGAGAGCATGTAGGGTGACATGATTAATAATATATTTCACTCTTCAAAAGAAATTATTAGAAAATTAGAAAATTAGAAAGTTTTAAAGAATGGTTTTTCGTGTACCTACGGCCACAATTAAGCAGATTTAACGTATAAGCGAAGTGCAATCGTCGAGTATTAAGTGGAAGATAACAGTAGCCTACATTTTCTCGACTGCTGGTTTGTCAAATAACACGTGGGTGTTTCTTTTGTTTTTTGCCGTAATCTCATGGCAACCATTAAAATTTCCATTGTCTAAGTTATGATACTTGCATTAGTTTTCTGAAGCTGTTGGTAACAGAAAATTTAAGTAACACACCCATGACGTTGTTGTTATATCTGAAAAATAAATGCAGGGAAACAATTGTTAACATTAATTTCTTGTAACATGGGTCTGCAGCTTGTAACGCCGGAAATGCATATCCTCCTATGTCCATCTATTGTACTATAAATTTTTCCTTACTTTGTTACCTGAAGATATGCCGTTTCTGTGTCTTTGTATATCGTAATTGTTTTACTATATATATATATATATATATATATATATATATATATATATATATATATATATGTAATTCATGCATTTATGTCGGTGTATAATTGATAATTGGTTTGTTTTGTAAATATTGTTGGTATTTTTACGCTGGGCCAGAGTCTAGGGAAAACTATGCTATCAAACGACTACATCGATAGGTCGTGTGGAGAACCAAAGTGTTCAGGATCTTTCGTAGTGTTAACTTTACCGCATGGAGCGCGGGCAGAGTGTGTCTGGCTGGAGTAGGGCGGTGGAGCAGGTGTGTTGATCGTTGAAATTCAAACGCCAGCATTAAAGTAATATCATTCGATTTCACTGCCTTTTTTCAAAATTCAGTCAAGGTATTCATAGGTGGCTACAATATTTAGATTACACAAGTACAAATTAAGAGTGCAAGTTTTGTTACCATATTTTTGCTTACCTGTGACTGCACCCCAGCTTGGTATGTACAAAATTTTACTATTGTTAATTGTTCAGAATCATTGAATTCAAGTTCAAAGTTAAATCTCTTATTTCTAAATTGCGTAGATTCAAGTAGCTTTTGAAATGATTGTCGAGGTAGCCCAAGACTAACCTTACTTTATTGAATTTCGTAGTGCTTCAGAAACAAAGTCCACTACTAATTTCAGTCACTAAATTAACTTTCAATTTTCCGGTTTTAGTAATTCTTTTGCTAAATTAAGTCAGAGTGTAGCGCAATTTATTACTTCTGAAAAACATTCAGTTTTCATACAAGACGTGTCAACCTTCAGTTGCCACGCTTTTAGTGCTAAATATATGTTTTTGTTTTTTGTTTTGTGGTTTTAGGGCGCACAACTGCAATGGTCATTAGCGCCCTGACTACTCTAAGAATGCACCGCGAGGCACAAGTTGACAACAACAACTAAAAGGGAAAACACGATAAAAGACATACTGACAGGCATAAGATTAAAAAACAGCATCATCAAATGTCCTTAGAGAGGTTTGTCAAATTGATAAAACGAAGAACACGAGCAGCTGCTCGTGGGTCATCCGCTAAAATGGCATCGAAAGTATTAGGCAGGTTAAGATCTAGACGCAGTGTGTCAAAATCTGGACAGGACATTAAAATGTGTCGAACCGTCAGTAAGTGCCCACATGGGCAGAACGGCGCCGGCCCAGCCGTCAGCAGATGGCGATGGCTGAACCGGCATTGTCCAATTCTTAACCGGGCCAAAACTACCTCCTCCCGCCGAGAAGGGCGTGAGGAGGACGTCCAAGCCACGGGAAGAGGTTTTAAGGCCCGAAGCTTGTTGTCTGTAAGTGCAGCCCAATCGGCATGCCACAGCGATAAAATGCGCCGACAAATGACCCTGCTAAAATCGGACGAAGGGACACAACAAGAAGCTGTCCGAGGCTGGAGGACCGCAGCCTTGGCCGCGGCATCTGCAGCTTCGTTCCCAGGGATACCGACATGGCCAGGAACCCACATAAAGCCAACCAGAGAACCGACGTCCACCAGCTGCTGAAGAGAGCGTTGGGTCCGGTGTACGAAAGGGTGAACCGGGTACGGATCACTGAGGCTCTGGATGGCGCTCAGGGAGTCGGAGCAGATGACATAAGCAGAATGTCGGTGGCGGCAGATGTAAAGAACAGCCTGGTAGAGGGCAAAGAGCTCAGCTGTGAAGACCGAACAATGGCCATGGAGCCGGTATTTGAAACTTTGTGCCCCGACAATAAAGGAACACCCGACCCCGTCATTGGTCTTACAGCCATCTGTATAAATGAAAGTCATGTTGATGAACTTCGAACGAAGTTCCAAAAAACGGGAGTGGTAGACCGAACCGGGGGTAACCTCTTTTGGGAGCGAGCTGAGGTCAAGGTGAACGCGAACCTGAGCCTGGAGCCAAGGCGGCTTCTGGCTCTCGCCCACTCGAAAGGTTGCAGGGAGTGAAAAATTAAGGTGTTGAAGGAGGCGACGAAAGCAAACTCCAGGGGGTAGCAGGAAAGAGACATACAACCCGTATTGACGGTCGAGAGAGTCGTCAAAAAAGGAACGATAAGACGGATGGTCGGGCATTGACAGTAGCCGACAGGCATACCGACAAAGCAGTATATCGCGCCGGTAGGTGAGTGGCAATTCGCCAGCGTCAGCATGAAGACTCTCTACGGGGCTAGTATAAAATGCTCCGATCGCAAGTCGTAAACCCCGATGTTGTATGGAGTTGAGGCGGCGTAAGATGGATGGCCGTGCAGAGGAGTATACGAAGCTCCCATAATCCAGCTTGGAGCGGACGATCGACCGATATAGACGAAGTAGGACGGTTCGATCAGCTCCCCACGACATACCACTGAGAACACGGAGGACATTTAAAGAACGGGTACAACGGGCGGCCAAATATGACACATGAGGAGACCAGCTAAGATTCCTGTCAAATGTAAGGCCTAAAGATTTGGTTGTCTCCACGATTGGGAGAGCAACGGGATCGAGTCGTAAGGACGGTGGGAGAAACTCTTTGTAGCGCCAGCAGTTAATACAGACCGTCTTCTCGTCAGAAAAACGGAAGCCATTGGCGACACTCCAGGAGGAAAGACGGTCAAGAGAACGCTAAAGACAGCGCTCCAGGACACGTGTACACTGCGCGCTGCAATAGATGGTAAAATCGTCCACGAAAAGGGAGCCTGATACATCAGCTGGGAGGCAATCCATTATTGGATTGATCGCGATGGCGAAGAGAGCGACGCTCAAAACTGAGCCCTGTGGCACCCCATTCTCCTGGCGAAAGGTGTCGGACTGGACAGAACCCACACGTACCCTGAACTGTCGATCCATTAAAAAGGAACGAATAAAAAGAGGGAGGCGACCGCGAAGGCCCCATGTATGCATGGTGCGGAGAATGCCCGCCCTCCAACAGGTGTCGTAAGCCTTCTCCAAATCAAAGAACACAGCCGCGGTCGGGCGCTTCCGCAAGAAGTTATTCATAATGAAGGTCGACAAGGTAACCAGATGGTCAACAGCAGAGCGACGCCTACGAAATCCACATTGTACATTGGTAAGTAGGCGTCGTGACTCGAGCAGCCAAACCAATCGAGAGTGCACCATTCGCTCCATCACTTTACAGACACAGCTGGTAAGCGAGATAGGTCGATAACTGGAAGGAGAGTGCTTGTCCTTCCTCGGCTTAGGAATCGGGACAACAATAGACTCGCGCCAGCATGCGGGAACATGTCCCTCAATCCAGATGCGATTGTATGTACGAAGAAGAAAACCTTTACCCGCAGGAGAAAGGTTCTTCAGCATCTGAATATGAATAGAATCAGGCCCTGGAGCGGAGGACCGTGAACGGCCAAGTGCGTTTTCGAGTTCCCGCATGGTGAATGGGGCATTATAACTTTTTCAATTCGAGGAGCGGAATTTAGGTGGCCTAGCCTCCTCTGCCTGTTTGAGGGGGAGGAAGGCAGGGTGGTAATGAGCGGAGCTCGAAACCTCTGCGAAAAAGCGGCCGAAGGCATTGGAGACAGCCTCAGGGGCCACAAGGACGTCATTCGCGACCTTCAAGCCAGAAACTGGTGAGTGGACCTTAGTGCCAGATAGCCGGCGCAGGCTACCCCAGACAACAGAAGGAGTAAAAGAGTTGAAGGTGCTTGTGAAAGCAGCCCAGCTGGCTTTCTTGCTTTCTTTGATAATACGACGACACTGAGCACGTAATCGTTTATAATTGATACAATTCGCCACTGTAGGGTGGCGTTTAAATGTGCGTAAAGCACGTCGACGAGCACGTAAAGCGTCTCTACATGCTGCGGTCCACCAGGGGACCGGTACGCGACGTGGAGAAGAAGTAGGCTGAGGGATGGAATATTCAGCAGCAGCGAGAATGACGTCCGTGAGGTGTGCGACCTGACGATCGCAGCTTGTGAAGGTTTGATCCTGAAAGGTCGCCCTGGAAGAGAAGAGCCCCCAGTCTGCCTTGGAGATGGTCCAACTAGAGGAGCACGGAGAGGGGGTATGCTGCAGGATATGGATAACACACGGGAAGTGGTCGCTCGAATATGTATCAGAAAGTGCATACCACTCAAACCGGCGTGCAAGTTGGGGAGTACATATAGAGAGGTCTAAATGGGAATAGGTGTGAGATGTGTCCGAAAGAATAGTAGGGGCGCCAGTATTGTGGCTGACGAGATTGAGCTGGTTGAAAAGGTCTGCTAACAGGGAGCCCCTCGGGCAGGATGCTGGAGAGCCCCAAAGGGGATGGTGGGCATTGAAGTCTCCAGTTAACAAAAATGGTGCATGTAGCTGAGCAATAAGTTGCATCATGTCTGCCCTGGTAACGGCAGATGACGATGGAGTGAAAACGGTACAAAAGGAAAACGTAAAAGTGGGGAGAGTAATGCGGATGGCAACTGCCTGCAGGCCGGTGTGCAACGGAATGGGATCGTAGTAAATATCATCCCGGACCAGCAACATAACCCCTCCATGAGCTGGGATACCTACCACAGGGGGTAGGTCAAAACGCACAGAGGTGTAGTGTGCCAAGGCAATTTGATCACATGGGCGTAGCTTCGTTTCCTGGAGGGTTACGACGAGCGGACGGTGCAAGCGGAGCAGCAACTTCAAGTCCTCTCGGTTGGAGCGAATGCTGCGAATATTCCAGTGAATAAGTGCCATCGTAAGAAAAGGAAGATGAAAGAAGGGGTCACCTCGAAGGCCGCTGAGGGCCTGGCTTCGAGCGAGCACTGCCGCCGCTATCAGTAGGCGGACAGTCATCGTCCATTGGGTCTATAGGTTCATCGGCTATCTCGGGAGGATAGCCGGGAGGGGGAGCTTCCTCCGCCGGTGAACGGCCAGATGTACGGCTACCAGCGGTGCGGCCAGGCGAAACGGATGACGGCCTGGGGTGGCAACCGCTGTGTGGCGCAGGAGAAGAAATGGGCCGTGGAGGAGAAGGAGAACTGTGCTTCCTATGAGCCTTTTTGGAAGGACGTTTGGTGGAAGTACTGGTCGAAGGCTGGGAGGTCGAGGTACGTAGGAAGTCTGCACGGGATTGTTCTTTCTTGAAGGCCCGTGCATCTGACTTCGGGGTCTTCGTCTTAGCAGAAGCTGATGAAGGGGCTGGTGTATGTGGGGTGATGGGAGGAAGAAGAGACGTCGACCGCGCGATCTTAGCACTGGCCGAACGGACGACCGTGGTGCTGAAGGTCAGATCGCATGTCTGGGTTGCTACTTCCCTGATAGTCCGAGGAGAGGCGAGGACAGTACTGTATTTCCCCGCTGGGAGCAGCGCGGGCTTCCTACTAGCCAATAACTTGCGAGCAGCCGAGGTGGACACTTTCTCTTTGACCCGAATTTCTTGGATACAACGTTCTTCCTTATAGACAGGACAGTCGCGGGAGGATGCGGCATGGTCACCCTGACAGTTCACACAACGAGGAGACGGAGGTGGACAGTCACCCTCATGGGCATCCCTGCCACTAGTGACACATTTAGCCGCATTGGAACAAGACTGTCGAGTGTGATTGAAACGCTGACACTGGTAGCAGCGCGTAGGTGTCGGCACATAGGGGCGAACAGAAATAACTTCGTAGCCCGCCTTGATGCGCGATGGCAGCTTAACACTATCGAAGGTCAAGAAAAGTGTCCGGGTCGGTACAAGGTCATTGTTGACCTTTTTCATGACCCATTGGACAGCCGTCACGCCCTGCTCAGCGAGGAAAGATTGAATCTCCTCGTCAGTCAATCCGTCGAGGGAGCTAGTATAGACTACACCACGAGACGAATTCAAAGTTCGGTGGGCCTCCACCCGGACGGGGAACGTGTACAGGAGTGTGGCCCGAAGCAGTTTTTGTGCCTAAAAGGCACTCTCAGTTTCTAGTAATAAGGTACCGTTACGCAACCTGGTACAAGATTTGACAGATCCGGCTAAGGCATTTACGCCCTTCTGGATAACGAAAGGGTTGGCAGAGGAAAAATCCTTTCCGTCCTCAGATCGAGAAACAACGAGGAACTGTGGGGCAGGCGGTAGTACTTTTGTCACTGGTGGCTGGTCACGTTTCCGTTTTTGGGCAGAAGTCGAGAGAGATGGAGTAGAATCCATTGCGGAGGAACCCCCCATGATTGCCAGCGTCTCCGATGGCGCGCTCCTTCCTTGTGGGGACCCTCTCAGAGGGCACTCCCGCCTTAGATGAATGTTTACACCTCAGGTCACACCTCCCGAGAAACAGACGGAGGGACCAATCGGCATGGTCAGAAGGTATCAGCTCAGGCAATCACCCCTCCCCGGGCCTGGACTTTACCAGGGGGTACGCGCGTGCCTTACATGTCTACCCAGGGCGGGGATTTACGCGTTACCCCGTCACCGGCTATGCGTGCGAACGCGTGGGTCGGCCTTCAGGCACGCACAGGGAGGAAGGAAGAAGAGGAAAAAGAAGAGAGAGAGGGAGAAAGAGGACAGACTGTCTCAAACGCCGAGGCGGAGACCAGAGAAGGCAAGGAGAAGAAGGCAATGAGAAGGCAAGGAGAAGAAGGCAATGAGAAGGCAAGGAGAAGAAGGCAATGAGAAAGCAAGGAGAAGAAGGCAATGAGAAGGCAAGGAGAAGTCAAGGGAAAGAGTAAGGAAGACAGTGAAGTGGAGAAGAGCAAAGAAAGGAACCAACAAATGGAAGGAAGAAACGAGAAGTGAAAAACCAAAAAGACCACAATTATAGGTCGTGGAACCGTCCGTCACCGGACGCAGGCGCTAACTACCCCCGTGAGGGGGATGGACTCCTTTTAGTCGCCTCTTACGACAGGCAGGAATACCTCGGGCCTATTCTAATCCCCGGACCCGCAGGGGGGGCTAAATATATGTGAATTAATCTTTCATTTTCAGTTATTATAGTAGTTGTCCATGGGACTGGCGACCGTAATTTTCCGCAAATCTCAAATATCTAATTAACGCCAATTAATTGTTAACGTAACGACCACACATTTACTTTCTTTATTAACTTTACCCTTTTCAAAAATAATTTCCAACAATTTCATTTGAATTTTTCCTTTCATTCAGATGTAACACTTTCCTCTCTCTTTACAGACAGATTAACTTCGGTGACGATTGCTTTTCCGAAATTTCCATTAGGTGCACACGGTTTAATTTTTCGCTGTCATTAAGGTCGATAAGGAGGGGGAGGTTACAAGGTTCCACAAATGACGTCGTTTTGTTGTTACTGTCAGTATGTTTTTACTTTTTTCATTTTAAAATATTTTTATTTAAAAATTTACAAGAATGAATTTGCAATTGGAGAAAAAATTTGAGAACAGTTGTGAACCCGTGGGAGAGGTTAAATTTACATCAGGAATCAGGAATCGCACGAAAATAAATAACTTGCTTCGAAGAGGCTATATCTGGTAATCCTACACGCATTTGCTTACATTTCAGTGTCAAAGTACGCGGAAATTACCGCCCACGGTAATTCCGATGCTGCTTTCACCATTAAAGGGCTTTCAGGATATGAGAGAAGCCTTTCATCTCTTCTCGCAGCTTTTCGCGAATATGGACGGCAGTTTTTCTAACACCAGAGCTAGCAGCGCTGTGACGTCAGTAAGCTGCGACGGACGTCATGAAAGAATATAGAGAAATCACGCTAGTCAGAAACTTCAATATTCAGCAACAGTTCTAGTGTTTGAGCTACCTTTCATGGCTTAAAATCGTCAGAAATTGAGAATGTCACTATTATGCAGCCATCGTTAACAGAGTTCATAAGGGAACACTAGCAATTTTCTCTCGTCGAATCAAAATTGTTAGCTGCGAAACTGCCCGTACGATTTGTATGTAATTTACAGCACATAAGATGAGAACACAGAGTGGGACTACTTTCACCACTTTTAGTAACATATTGGTTCAAATAACCCTGCATGGTAGCTCAGACTTGTAACTCAGGGGACTGGCCACCCTGTTTCAAAAATCAAAAAAACTGAATGAATTTTCCGTCGGTGATGTTAGAGAGGCGTCATATGACATTCGCACAAAACAGTTCACAGAAAACGACGGAGATACTGAGAGATAAAGAAAGGAAAAAAAAATCCGATTAGCAGCAAATATGATTATTTAGGTTTCATCATTGATCGAAGGTCCTCAATTTCCTGCGTTAGTAATGTCTGCATATTGTAGAATGTTCTGTATAAGTTCAAATACCTGCTGCCTGTACGTTGGTGTCGGTAATAAACATGTTTTCAATACTTCATCGACCATCCTGCCTTCACAATCTGAACTGATTGTGACTACGACGTGACATTCTTTTGTGGGGATATCGGATTCTTCAGTATACAATATGTAGAGGGGCCAAGAGGGAATAATAAGATTGGACGACCATGAACGAAGTGCTCAGATTCAAAAGGGTGTAAGACAAGGATGTAGTCTTTCTACCTGTACATCGAAAAAGCTGTTACGGAAATAAAAGAAACGTTCAGGAATGGGATTAAAATTAAAGGTGAAACGATATCAGTCACACGATTAGCTGATGACATTGATATCCAAAGTGAAAATGAAGAAGAATTAAAAGATCTTCTTAAGGAAATGGACAGTCTAACGACTACAGAGAGTAAATCGAAGAAAGACCAAAGTACCAGAAATGAGAACGGCGAGAAACTTAACGTCAGGACTAATGACGACGAAGACGGACGGAGGAAAGAAGACATCAAAAGGATGCTAGCTCTGATAAAAAGGAGATTAGTGGTCAAGAGAAGTCTACTAGTATCAAAGATAGACCTTAATTTCAGGAAGAAAATTCTGAGTATGTACGTCTGGAGCAGAGCTTTATGTGGTACTAAAATATTGACTGTGGGGAAAACGGTAGCAGACGAGATTCGAAGCATTTGAGACGTGGCGTCACAGACAAATGTTGAAAATTCGGTGGACTGATAAGGTAAGGAAGGGGGAGGTTCTGCGGAGAATCGGAGAGGAAAGTAATATGAGGAAAAGAATGTCAAGGGACAGAATGATAGAACATATGCTAAGATATTAAGGAATGACTTCCATGGTACTAGAGGGAGCTGTAGAGAGCAAAAACTGTAGAGGAAGACTGAGACTGGAATACATCCAGCGAGTAATTGAGGATGTAGGTTACAAGTACTAGGGGTTGGCACAGGAGAGGAATTCGTGACAAGCCGCATCAAGCAATTGAGAAGAGTGAACACTCAAAAAAACCAAAGTGATACTTCAAATCATCTTCATTATCGTGGCGCCAACAGGCGAACGTAAAAAGCATTGTCCACATCGAAAGATACCGTACTAAAAGCAGTACATCATGCCCAAAGTACGTATATTCAGGAGACCATTGGATGCTGAAACAGGTACGTCAGCTGAACATCAGGCAGCCAGCAGTGTTTCCCGGAGGCGCTGGTGAAGAGCCGAAGAAATAGCCGAGAGAATTCGATCGAGCCACCAAATACTGCTGTTGGGATGACATGAAGAGTGCAACAACTGTCTTCCAGCGTTTCGAGAACATTGAAGGTGACGTCGAAAGCTGAGACAAATGTCAGGCCGAGCTGAGGAAAATATTTGATGAAGAGCAATTGAAGAGTAGGGCCCAGCGTCATCGGGAAACGACACACTCTTACCAAAATAATGTTTGTCTTACGCCACATTCTAGATCCGAACATCGAATATGCCGACAAGATCTCAAACTTCTTGAAGAGAGTCGCAAAAGCAGTGAGTCAAGGTCTATTGGTAAAAGATGTCATTGTAAGAAACGAATTCATCAATTAGTGTTACGAAGAAATGCAGTATAATTCAGTCGGACGAGAGAACGACCGACTCCAGAATGTGACCGTTTTTGCAGTCGTGGAAGACAGCCGTCTCCCCTCCTCTGTCATATGCTAGGTATTAAGGGAAGAGGTAACTGCAGTTTGTGGCAGCCGGAAATATCGGTCCGAGTATACAAGAGGGAGAAGCCTCTAATGTCGACGCCATATGTGAGGAAATAGTAGAGAATCTCGATGAAGAAATGTATCTATCTACGGCAGCAATGTCCGCCACCAATTTACTGTTCCGTGAAGAATGTACTCCGACTTCTCGGACTTAAAGTCGCAGCCGTGAAACGACAACCCAACATCCGAGCAACGCAGGTGAACCAACTCCTCCGCCAATCATAACGCCTCATAGACGTTTGGAAGACAGGGGGCTGCACGCCGATATTTCTACTGTGGACGCCCTGGATACGTTGTACGCTACTGCAGAGAAAGAAGACGAGTTACCGATGACGTCAACCATGAAAACATTCATAGACTGTGGATGATCTGATTGTTACACATGCATGCTAGAACAGCTTCGTCAAAGATTGCCCTAGGGGGCTGTTTGTCGTTGCTGACGTTGTTATCCCGCCTTCATTAACAAGAGTTGGTCCTGTCGCCCATCCAGTCCCTTGGATAAAATATTAAAATTTTGACGGTTGGAAAAAGCTACTCAGGCTTACGAAAGAAAGCTACGTATCAGAGACCATTATAAACACCAAGGGTAGTCAAGAAGAGGCTGTATGTCATCCCCAAAGGTATGAGCAAGGAAACGGCCGAACCAGTCCTGGATTGACCGTGTAATCGATGAAGAATTATGGTCGATTACTTCTACAGACAACGCAGTGGAAGCTGCTACTACCGAAATTGGAGTAGCATCATCCCGGAACAAGGAACAACGTCGCTGTGCGTTAGGTCTCCTGTGCCAACTGATGCTTTCAAATTGGAGTACAGGAAAAGCGGACCGGGCTTTCCATGGTGAAGCACTGTATCGAGACTGAGGATCATGCACCAATTAGCCACCAACCGTAAAGAGTGTCGCTGGTTGCATGCAGTTCCAAGATGACATCCTGTAACTTTCAGAGTCTTTGGTCCTACCCTCTGGTGTTCGTGAAGATGAGGGATGGCACGTGTCGTTTTGACGAGTGTCGACAAACTAAGAAAATCGCAACAAAATATATACCCATACGCACGCACTGTTGAAACCCTAGACTCCATCAACAGTGAGAACTATCTCTAAACGGTTGACACACAGACAGGCAAATAGGATTGACAAGGCTCACCTAGAAAGGAATGCTTTCGAGCGTATTACAGGCAACCTGATTACACCTTAATGGAAGACTTCTCTCTGCTGTCTGCATGACATGGATGTTCTTCAAAAATTTTCCAGAAAATTGCAAAGCCCCATAACAACTGTGTTAAAATATTATAAAGAATATAATAACCAGTCGCGGAAACATGATTTATCTATGTTGTTGACTGATATCAGTCGAAATCTATTTGCATCATTGGTGCTAAAACAAATAAAGGAGAGAAGGCATAAACAAGTGCTTTAACAAACGAAAAAATTGACAATAATTCAGTTACATTAATTACAACACATAGTGATGTCTGAATTTAATGTTCAGTCATACCATTTTTCTAACCAATACATGCCATACGTGGAAGTACTGTCTTTGGCAGATTTCAATCACGAAGTGACACATCATAGTTCAACAAAACATGAGGTGGCGCCACTTTACAATAAGGGCCCTCAATGTAAATACAACAGTAATATAAAGTACAAGCAATAAGAAATGTATCAGGTTACAAAAAATTATACAGTGATGGTTGTTGCTAATACCAATTTAAATAATAAGTGAAAATGTCTGAACATTGTGTGTCAGATGATAACACATAATTAAATACTTCAAAACTACGATCGTCAAAATTGTAAGAAGAGAGAAACTCGATGAAAGTATTTTATTCACACAAATTTAAGAAATGAAACTTATTTGTCATAATGACGAAACCGAATAGTGTTATCAATGGCCGTCTGCCGTTCTACATAAGAACTAAAAGTGCATCAAAAAACACATTTATTTTACTTCCAATAGATGACGCTATGTTACTGAATGCACAAATCCAAAGTTAACAGAGTTCAGGTAAAGATTACAGTACGAGATCAACAATCGTATTGCTTAAATAATGCGATTAACAAAGTGTTGCGCATATAAAGAACCATATATGTGGATAACGACTTTAGGTCTACATGCGAACTATAGCCTCATGAACATTTGCCCCCATGCGCCCTTATATTTCTCATGAGTATGGTAGAAACAGTTTAGGTGCGATAATTGGCAGTCAGATTAAGTCGGGTGATGCTGAGGGAATTAGATTAGGAAATGAGACACTTAAAGTAGTAAAGGAGTTTTGCTATTTAGGGAGTAAAATAACCGATGATGGTCGAAGTAGAGAGGATATAAAATGTAGACTGGCAATGGCAAGGAAAGCGTTTCTCAAGAAGAGAAATTTGTTAACATCGAATATAGATTTAGGTGTCAGGAAGTCGTTTTTGAAAGTATTTGTATGGAGTGTAGCCATGTATGGAAGTGAGACATGGACGATAACTAGTTTGGACAAGAAGAGAATAGAAGCTTTCGAAATGTGGTGCTACAGAAGAATGCTGAAGATAAGGTGGGTAGATCACGTAACTAATGAGGAGGTATTGAATAGGATTGGGGAGAAGAGAAGTTTGTGGCACAACTTGACTAGAAGAAGGGATCGGTTGGTAGGACATGTTCTGAGGCATCGAGGGATCACAATTTTAGCATTGGAGGGCAGCGTGGAGGGTAAAAATCGTAGAGGGAGACCAAGAGATCAATACACTAAGCAGATTCAGAAGGATGTAGGTCGCAGTAGGTACTGGGAGATGAAGAAGCTTGCACAAGATAGAGTAGCATGGAGAGCTGCATCAAACCTGTCTCAGGACTGAAGACCACAACAACAACAACAATTGGCAGTTGCATCATTTTTCACGAAATCTATATTTTTTAAAAGTTAATACACCTACGGAGGTACATAAATTATTTATAAAACCTAAAGTTTAAAATTGTAGAATAAATAGACGTCACTCCAGGTAAGGTGATATAAATAATCATCATGAATGGAGCAACACAACATATTGTATTACATCGTTCTAATGTGAACAAATATGAAACAATCTTGTGGTCACAGATCATCTACTCAATATCGCAAACTTACATTCTAATGGCCTAAAATATTCCTTGAGATAACGATTGGCTACGTAAGTAATAAAGGCCGCCATATATCGAGTAAATTGATACTGATAATGGCATGTCAACCATTAGAGGATGGAAAAACAATAACGAGACACTCTGTTAACTTACTCCTTCAGTGAACCAGATCAAACCACTGAGGCCATCTACAGGGAAAATGCATAGTTATTGATGAGCAAACATCATTTCCACAACGGTGAACGGCGCTTCGAAGGGTATGGAAGTATCAAGTATTGTGTGCATTATTTACCTGGCTAAATGGATGAAATTATTTTTTCATTGCTGGTAGAATGGATAGAATCATGCTCGATTACATACGCTCGATAAGCGGAGGAACATCACTATGTGTGAAGAAACAGAGAAAACGAGGCCGGAATGTACGGAGTAAATGTCAAGCTTAAATGGTGGGAGGATGTGATAAATGTTGGTACGATGTGATAAATGTTGGTATTGTAAACCCGCAGCGTCTCCCCCCCCCCCCCCCATCCTGCCCCTTAATGCAAATGTGCGGTGAAGTGTTCCGAGGAATGTTACGGCATGTATCGGTTAGGAAAATGGTATGACTTTGGATTTTAATTTCAGACATCTGTATATGATGTAATTGATGTAACTAAGTTTTGTCAATTTTTCGTTTGTTAAAGCAGTTGTTGTTGATGCCTTCTCTCTTTTATTTGTTCTAACTCTCATGATGACTGATAACAGTGTAAATCGATTTGCAACAAGATAAATTAAGTTTTCGCGAGGGGTTTCTACATTCTTTATAATTCTATATTCCACGGTCGCTGCACAGAAAGAAAATCTTACGGAGTCCAACATTCATATGTTAAAATGTGTTCAGAACGGAGGCATCTGCCTTCATTCGAACAAGGTGCCTCTTTGACACCCAAGAAATAAAACTCATGGGACACCTGGCAAACGGCGATGGTGTCTGTTCCAGCCAGAGTGAACAATAGCAATAGCAGATTTTCTTACACCTCAGAACATTTGTGATGTGAAGAGTTTTCTCTGAAAGTGCTCGTACGACTTGGAATTCAGGAAGGATTTCTCTGTCAAGGCAAGTCACTCTGAAGAACAATAGCAGAGACACGCACAATTTTCTTTGAACGAGGAGCAAGAAAATGTTTCCCTTGTCCTTGAAGAGGCACTAACATCAACATTCCAAGCGCCGTATGACGAGAATGCCATGACACAACTTCACACCAACGCAAGCAGTTATCGGACGGGTGCAGTTCTGGTCCAAGTCCGAGATGAACTAGTTTACATACGATAAAGAAGCGTTTTCTGTTGCTTTGTTCGCCAACAAGTACTGGTGGTGTTCCTTTGACAAATCACTCATTACGATGGAGCACCATTCCTTTGCCTGCTGAAAAGCTTGAAGGCCCCGCCGAGACCAATGGCGACATGGGCACTGGGAGTGTGACGTCACAGTTGCAAACAAAAGCGAAGGCAAACTCGAGGACGCAGACTACGTTTCAAGGTATCCTTCGACGCAACACAGATGTTGAAATGTGTGTGAATTAGTAACGGACGAAACTGATGTGATCGGTCCCTAGATTTGCACTACTTAAAATAACTTAAACTTATGCTAACAACAACAAAAACACCCATGCCCAAGGGAGGACTCGAACCTCCGGCGGCAGGGGCCGCGCAATCCGTGACATGGCGCCTCTAGCCGTGCGGCCACTCTCCGCGGCTGACGCAATACAGCAGCGTGTGTGAAATCTAAGCCATCACTGCATTAACTGTCATTGATACTGAACAGAGGGAAGATACAGCGTTGCTGAAAACCATAAACGCCTTGAAGGAGTATGAGGAACTGATAAAAAAAATCCCTTTAATAAACAGGACATTGTATAAGAAGATAAATGATGATGTAGGGTGGAAATGGTTGCTCGTCTCCCATACCGTCTAAAATCAGCTGTCAAGCAGTTCTTCCAAGGTACTTCAATATGTGGTTAGGCAACGGCCTTGCCGCAGTGGCTACGCCGGTTCCCGTGAGATCACCGAAGTTAAGCGTTGTTGGGGGTGGTCGGCACTTGAATGGGTGACCATCCAGGCTGCCATGCGCTGTGGCCATTTTTCTGGGTGCACTCTACCTCGTGTTGCAAATTGACGACCTATTCGACCGAATAGTAGGGGCTTCGGTCAAGAATACCATCATAACGACTGGGAGAGCGGCGTGCTGACCCCACGCCCCTCCTAACCGCATCCTCCCTGAGAATGCGGATGGTCCCGGTGGGCCACTCGTCGCCTGAAGACAGTGCTTTTTTTTATTAACTTCAATATGTTGTTACCTGGGATCCGCGAAGCCGCTAGACAGAATCGGAGGCAATTATTATTTGCCACATCTCTACCGATGCGTTAGACACCATGCGAGTCACTGTAAAGAATACCGTCAGCAGATGCAAGTGCAGCAGTAGCCTCCAGGGCATCTGATACCAATTCCGTCTGCAGCAGCGTAATTTTATCAGATTGGAAAAAGAAAGCTCTTTCGGAGGTTGCCAAATTTGAAACACAGGAATCGATGGATAATAATCTGTACTAATTACGTCATCTGCCACGCTGTCAGAAAAACTGTACCGACTGTCTTTTTTTTTTCTTTATTGTAATTTTTAACACCTTACAAGGCGGGCTGTCAGCAGCTGAGTACGCCGCTCTTCAGCCTTGAGATTTACAATAAAATAGAGGGGACACGGAGAATACAATCAAAAATGGTGGGCATAACAATGTAGACACCAAAAAACAAAAAAACACAGAGTTGTTCACGCCTGACGAAAAAACATCACTGACACTAGTTGACACGGCGCACAAAACACGGACGGCTGCGACGGAGCACGTGAACAGAGGAGGCGTGACGACAAAAGAACACTAAACACAGACGAAGGCACACACACGAGACATTGATGGCGACGATCTCCGTCGCGCGAATGTTCACAGAGCGTGTGTGAGTCCGGGGACCTGCCAAGAGAGGAGGAGGAGGAGGGGGAGTGGGAGAGGGAGAGGGGAGAGCAGAGATGCCATGGGCAGGGGAGAGTGGGGGAGGGGGGAGGGGAAGCCCGGGGGAAGAGGGGTGGAGGACGGGGGACGGGGAAAAAGGAAAGAGAAGGGAGGGAGGGTGCCTAAAGGAAAGGAAACAGGGAGTGGGGGGAGGATCAAAGTTGATAGGAGGGATAAATGGAAGGGCGGAGGACATCATCAGGGAGGGGGAGCTGGCGGAAGCCACCTCGGGAGAGGGTAAAGAGGGTGGAGAGATGGAGACCGGGTGGGACGTGGGAATACAGGCGCGGCAGCGGGCGGGGGTGGGAGAGGAGTGGGGAGACGAGTGGGTGAGGAGGATCGAGTTTGCGGGAGGTGTACAGGATCACCGACTGTCGAAGCTCCGCAAATTCATACTTCCTTGTAGCTGACATCTGTTTGAAGCACAGCATACCCCGTGATGATATCTGTGATATTAGAAAAGTTTGCCTGTCGAGGCTGGTATCAGACGTAATTGTAACTTGGGACATCACGTACCGGACGATAATAGTCTACTACCCAAACACGAATATCCTCACGCAACGCTTTAGCAAGACATTGACAGGTTTACTCTAGGTTTACGTTGATGTCGTATAGAGATACTTGAATATAATAGTGTGCGTCGTGACATTCACATACAACACAGCGATGCAGGACATTACAGGCGTCACACCTTTCTTTGTGCTCCATGGTCACGGGGACTATGCGACAATGGATGCACCCTCCCTGTTCCCACAGCAGAATAGGGTGACGACGTGTAACATCTCATCACCTGGACTGAAAAATCAAGGCAGATGTCTCGGATAGGTCTCAGAACGCGCAGGAGGAGGACACAGAGCGCTATAAAGTCAAGCAGCGGGCCCAGCGAGACAAGGGACTTGGTATGGACTTTTATGCATGTTAGCCTGTCGGGAAACCACCACTTTCGTCAGTTTCCTAGACTTTGTTGCTTGTCGGACATCACATACAATGTGGAGGATTATGATCCTTCGCCAAGGAGACAAAAGTGCAGGAAAATCGTCCATGATCTCAGTTTGAAGCTCTGCTACAGACTTAATGCAGGGATGGACGAGGGAAGCTTCTCATGCAAGGAAACTGAAGGCCCTCTCGATGTACCATCTCCTATCTTCTTGAGGTCTCACTGTCTCACATCTCATATTCTTTAACTAAAATGTTCACTTTTATTCTATACCGATGACTAATGCCTGTACGTAATGTCTTTTATTTTTTATCAATATTATTTCACATATAACTCTTCGTCAAATTTTGCTATCTTTCTACTAATCGGCTTCGTAAGGGCACCAGCCACCTTTCTCTGTCCCGATCACTCGTAGCATTTAATGTTTGTCATGGTGGCGAGCTGTCCTTATCGCCTAGTCTGTCTGCGCCAGCCTTTCAGGTCGGTTCTTTTCCAACCAGGTGCGCAGTGGTCCATCGGATCTTGCCTGCGTTTCTTCTCCTACGTGTCTCATGAGTTTCACAAAGTTTCTTAATATCTCCTTCATTTCATTTTTCAGCGACTTTTGGTTAGACTATTTCTCTGTATCTGTTTTCCCCAACCTATCTTTATTATTTTTTTTATTTTTTGAGCTTTTCCTCATTACAGAGGCTTATCTCCAACATAATAATTTACTTGGAAAATACAATACAAACAATAAACGTTCTTAAACTATACTCTCAAAATATTTCTCCAGGTGTTTCGATCTTGCGTGTCCTCTTCCTCTGCGGCCATTCTCCTCATTGTGTGCTGTACATTTTGGAGCCAGGTGGTCACAGGTCGTCCTCTTCTTCTTCTCCCCTCCGGTTCCCACTCCAGTATCAGTTTTGGTATTCTGGCTTCCTCCATTCGTCGTACATGCCCGTACCACTGTAATTTCTTCATATCCATTACGTCATACATTCTTTCTTTTATTTCCATTCTCCTTATTACTTCGGTGTTCCTTATCTTTTCTTTCCTGGAGATTCTTGCCGATCTTCTCCAAAAGTCCAACTCTAGAGCTTGTAATTTTTTAATGTGCTTCATGTTAATTGTCCAGGTCTCCGTTCCATACAGAACTACACTCTCTAATATGGATTTGTATATTAATTTTTTAGTTCTGCTCATTACATTCCTGCTCCATAAGACTGAGTTAAGCATCCCAATGGCCCTCCGTCCGCTACTAATTCTTTTATTGATTTCTGACTCTGATTTTCCCTCGATTTCTAAAATGGATCCCAAATAACAGAAAGTGTTTACCTTTCTGATTTTCTTTCCTTCAATGTATAGCTCATCTGAATCATTAGTCAAGTATTCTGTTTTTTGGTAATTAATCTTCAAACCCCATGTTTTGTATGCTACTGCTAGTTGATTGCACATATAGTTAGCATCCTCCCCATCCAACCTATCTT
The DNA here is from genome assembly GCF_023864275.1 of Schistocerca cancellata. Classification (NCBI taxonomy): domain Eukaryota; kingdom Metazoa; phylum Arthropoda; class Insecta; order Orthoptera; family Acrididae; genus Schistocerca; species Schistocerca cancellata. The sequence goes on along the minus strand of NC_064626.1, from coordinate 48,132,525 downwards.
CAATGCGATCTATTACATCATGCTTTTTTAGGATTCCTCTTTTAAGGTGGTTTTTATCTGATCTGCTTTTCTGCCTGCATATCTTCGTATACTAATGCCATAGGAGTCTAGTCCTCATTATGTTGCTATCCCAATGGTATGTTCGTTTAATTATGTCATATTCCCATATTTTTTTGGGAAATCGACGGCTCATTAAGTGTGATATTCAATGACACAATTCTCGTTGATACGTCAGCGAAATGTGTTACTTGAAGTAACGACTAAATATTCCAAATTTGGTGGCAAAGCACTTAAACTGATTGCATTTATAACGACTGAAGCGACAATTATGGAGTCACTAAGATGCGTTGACGGTCTCAGCATAGGCCAACTTTAACGCTAAATTTCTGACGTTTTGGTACTTTACCAAAGATCTAGAAAATAGCCGTTGAGGCTATTTCATTAAGCAGATTTTCCCCTAAATTGTTTCGTTCAATCTGATTTTTTGTCACTACATTATACCCCACAGGCTGGAACATTGCTCAGTCATACCACCACGTGTTTAATAAGAAACTCTATCACTCGTTGTAGGTGATGGACCACCTGGTATTGCCTACAAAACACAGGTGATGCATTGCACATTGGGATTGTGACTCTGTGTTGCCTCACCGTAGTCACTGCTAACGACTTTTAATGATTATACAGGGCTTGAAATTCCAACAGTAATTCTTCCAGTCATTTTGAATGCTTCACTTTCTCACGTAGCACTCTTACACTGTCAACTTGCTTACGACTAGAATTTGAATTCGTCCTTCCAGACGAACTTCACCTAGAAAATATGAAACGGCGACCAACAATCGCTTAGGCAAATTCACGCATTAATTCCAAAAATTATCAATACTGGAGGGAACAACGTGCTCCCCGCCTATTTCCTATACTCTCACAATTGTCCTGCACTCTAAACTTCGAGCCTTATCTAACTCATGTTGTCCCCTAATGGCTCCTACACAAAACACTTTCCCTAGCAGATCCATTCCCACGCACATCCGCAGCAGTTTCCTTGTGCCTTACAGAAATTTATCATGCAAACTGGTCCTCTATGATACCTCACACGGCCTAATCGGTTCATTTTTCAGAAGAGACGACATATCTGTCCAGGCGGAACAATATTCCAGCATATTCTACAACTGGTTGCTCAAGGTTGAATTTAAAGTGTTTCTTGTGCAGGATATCTAGCCCTAGAATCGCGTGGTACCCATAACCTAAACCGGGAAAAATCTTAAATATTTACCCGGAATTGCTTTGTAACTACTCGTAACCTTCACGTCGTCAGATAAAACAATCCCCATCATTACACCCAACAACACGTAAACTATAGTGAGGGCGGTTTAACCGCCTCCTCTCCATGGAATACAAACTTATTATAGACACCTACATACTTGCCTAAAAAGAAAAATTACGTTTCCCTCTATCTGCAACGCCATGAAAACGACATAAACTGTATGAAACAGTTCCTTTAACATTAAATTTACTGCGGGGCGACTCTGGCTGGAGGTGAACCGCTAGTGCATTTCAACAGTTGACTATTTCTATTTCGCTCGTTACTATGAAGCTCATTACTTTGTCTACAGTCCCGTTCTACACTGTGGCTGACGCACAGTCTCTTCGTGTGTGACCGAGACGTCCACAGCGGTAGCATTTCACGTCGTTTGAAAAGACATTTCTCCTATCACAAACTCGAGTTACCACGTCTGTATTTTTACAAAGCCATTGTTGGACTTACGGCTCCAGCAAGGCCCTTCGAAAATTCTGCGTCTACTTTGCTCGAAACATTTACAGGCAGTCTCCTTAAAAATCCGCCCTCAGCATTGCTTCCTGACATCGATCCTATTTGTGCCATCATCGTCCGTTATCTCATAGGTATTAAAATTTGTTTTCCGTGTTCTAGACAGATTGCCGCTGCTTCCGAAACATACCACGTAACTGCTTGTGATGGCACCTACAACTTACCTTCTCGTCGTTGCATCACACCCGTCCCCAACACCTCAAATATTTGAACATTTGACATATATTCATGATGCATTACATTAACTTTGAATCCCCTGTTAAAAATAATTTGACCATTTACAATAACAGTTCGTACGTCAAACAACTCAATCCAGCAGCTGCCAACAGATTGTCTAGAATTACTAATACATTCTAACACAAAAATAACGCAGGTCCGCTCAGGACCTAACCAAACAGGACGGATATCTGTGGATGTGATGGACATGGCCAACAAATAATTAAAATTTTAAATAAAAACTGGAGGATTTGTTCAAAAGAATAGCTTCACAAATTAGCCAGTTAACAGTGCGATCGTATGGCATGAAGGACAACAAAACAGGGCGCACAAGCGTACTATGTCATCGACGAACGGCAGTGCTGTAAGGGTGACGCGGATGCAAACCAAACAGGTCTTGCTATAAAAATAAATGGCAACACAGATTCCTGGTTGTAAGGCCATTGTCCGGTGTAACTGTAAACACGTCTTCACTGGTCATCGGGGCTCACTTCGAAGCGGAAGTCATGGCGTCTACTCCAGGCGGAAGACGCGTCTGGGAATGACCTGTACAGTAATGGGGTACCAACTTGACTGTCACACATCTGGTTAGCGTCACCGCCACACTTGCAGCACAACTGTACCTCAACGATATTCTACCATCAGTTTTGTTACCCTTCATGGCAATCCACCTTGGGCTTACATCTCAGCAAGACAATGCCCGCCCTCACACGACGAGAGTTCCTATTACTTGTCTTCATGCTCATTAAAGCCCACTTTGGCCAGCAAGGTCACCGGTTATCTCGCTAATTGAGAACGTTTGGAACATTATTGGCAGGCCCTCCAACTATGTCTCAATTTTGACGATCCAACGTGCCTATTGGATTGAAAGTGGCAAGATATTCCTCAGGAGGAAATCGAACAACTCTGTCAGTCAGTGCCATGCGGAATAACTGCTTGCTTATGAGAGGAGGACAGACGCTTCACCGACAGGCCCAGTTCGAGAATCTCTTTTTAAAAAATCATCCGATTTTTTCCGAAATAGCATCCATTTATTTATCTTTTTATGGAGATCCGATGGTAAATTTCTATCCGAATTGGACAAATTCGTGGTGCGTCGTAGTGAGTAGGTTGGTGAGAGGCCAGACGAGGCTCTACGTGGCGTTCAACTGCTTACGCAGGCCTAGACTATCCGTCATCACCCGAAGTAACTGATCTAATGAAAACAGAACCACCCTCAGCTGTAACCACCTACGCTTATGGCTCAGTCATTGTGAAACGTGTACCTATCGCTCTACGATGAACAGTAGGACAAACACAACCAACGGGCACTTAATTTCAGTACAACTGTAGCACTTCCTCCTGCAAATCTATTTCTCTGTGAAAGTTGATCATGGTTATTACCCAGTATATTTGAAATCGAACTATACGTGGTGATTTGGACATGCACTTTGTTCACAATAAGTCACACTGTTTTAACCAGCTGCGCTCAAAATAGCCTACAGTCCTTTATAACTTCGCTCTAGATACCACTAAATCGTTGTCTGACGCTATTATCACAATCTACACTACAAAACAGTAACTGAAGATGTAATTTCAAACCAGCTGGCTCACCACTGTATTATATATAAACCACCAAAGATAGTCTTCATTAACCTTACTGCCCTGATGACGATGATTTATACTGCACATGACGTCAATCAACGTCATTTGTCAGTTCTTCCGCCACCCATTTTAGTTTGATATGGTCAGAGTGTGATTGACCTCGTAACAGGCTATGGTGGCGGTTACCTTTTAATACATTGTGGGAGCAAACGGTGATGACTGTGTTACACATATTTGCTATCAAAAACAGTCTTGATCACAATTTATTTATTACGGTGACCGGTTTCGACCACTACTGTGGTCATCTTCAGACCAATGAGTAAGAACATCCTTCTGGTGGTAAATCACTACTCGCTGTCATTCACCACCAGGTGGTGGTTCTCACTCATTGGTCTGAAGATGACCACAGTAGTGGTCGAAACCGGTCATCTAATAGCGTTAAAGACTGTTTTTGATAGTAAAAATGTGATGACGGTGCAGGATGGTTGACTATAGAGCAGGTATCGGCAACCTGTTCCACAGCTTCTGTGGAATCATATAGGCAGAAATAACAAGATTGTCAACAAAACCCATCAAATCGAAGCAGTCAGTGTCCCCACAGCGTCTCATGACTTATGGTTGGCAGTACTTGCTTAGCTACGCACGCAACAGTGAGAGGCTGCTACCAGTACAGCAGGTCTCTGGTCCTGACAGGTGACTGCAGTGAAGAAATGGAGGTGGTACCTCAGTAGGTGCAGAATTACGACGGGCCTGCCGACGCAGAAATGTAGTGACAGAAAACTCTAGTGTAAGTCACATGCAAATACGGTGAGTAGCTAGCCAGTGGCAGTGGACCTGCTGCAGAAGGCACTCAGGTGTCGACTGCGAAAGGCGGAAGGTGCCCTCGAGTCAGACCCCGTCAGCCAGCTGAAGGCTCCAGATGGAGAGCCGAACTGTCAGCTCCCAGCAGCACCAGGACCAATCGTGTCTCAAGGACCGACAGCTAGCGGAGACAGCGTCTAGTGTCTAGTGTCAGGTGTTGGTTTAGTTATTTGGCATACTCATAAGATACAGTGACTACCAGGGAGGAAAGCTCCCCATATGACCATGCAAATTTAAGAAACAATATGTCACACAGCTACAGTATCATATTTAGATAAAACCATTAGTCGTTAGCCAATTCAACATAAAAGTAAGGCTGCCACACTGCATATGGATATGTTAATGAAAGGGTTCATACTGCTCCAAAAGAAAGTAGAAGTCACTATAACAATATCGTTGATTACCATAAAACGTCAAATAAAAGAATTACACACTGAATTATGTACACACTTAATAAGTGGACAAAAGGATTGTAATTGTGAAATACAGCTTCGGCACAGGTGGGTGGACACTGTAATATATTCATTATTCCTTCTACTGTAGTGATATCTTGAAGCTGTGAGATAGGAGGACAGACATTCCAAGGCGCGGAAGCAGAGACGACGCTGAGAACAGAGGAAACTAGGAGAGACATTGTTACATGAAGTAAACAGTGCGGGGAGAGTCTTGCGAAAATGGAGACACCCCAGACGCAGTCCCAGGGCGCTAGTCACCCTTCAAGGAATTAACATGTAACTTCATATGTCGTCTAGACGCTGTAGTAGGTTGTCACCGTAGACCTTTGTAACCAACAGGCACGTACTAGTGTATAATGCCAGCTTGATACTAGCCCTGAGAACAGCAACGTCGGTAGCCTCACAAGGGTTAGAAAGAGAGAGAAAACGCCAAAAACTGTTGACCTAACAGTCCCTACTCCGGGGAGCCCGAGGGGCGTGGCTAAATGACGTACAACAATAATATAGTAAGCCTTATTTGATAGAGCATTTACGTTTAGCTTTCAGCTGAACAATGTTGATACCAAATACGGATTTAGTGCAACTGCATTAACATACCCGCCTTAGGCGCTGTAAAGGGGACTTAACTAAACCATTATTGGCAGGGGCCTGCAAGAGGCCTACTGGTTTCGCTGGGTGGCTTTAAGTTGGAAAGACACTGCCCCCACGCGACTCTCTGAAACCCCTAGATTCTGCGTTTTGGCAGAGTTCTGTCAGACGATCAGGGCAACGAATCTGCGTCCGTCGACTCTAACCTCGATCGAACTCCGCGTAAGTCTGCTGTCTCGCTTGGAGTGCCTCAGTGAACAGTGTTACATTCATTAGATTTTGTTTTACAACCAAGTTGTTGCCTTAAGATGCTGCTAGTATTTGCTACTGTGGTTAGCATCCACTCCTGGGACTTCTGTACTGGCTTCTGTCGTAAGTGTTATTCATGCTTTTTCTAATCTTTCAACTAGCCTTCAGTGTATTACTTAGTCCTATTTGGAATAAACAACTATTTCAAAACCCTGTTTGTCCGAGAGTCTCCGCAAGGAGTTCCCTACAGAGTCTCACCACCTGCATTTCTAGAAAGTACCTGTACCATTGTTAGCTCAGATGGAAGAAAACAATGAAATTCCTTCGCTGTGAATTGTCCTTCTGCTCTGTACCGCTCGGCAGCGCAGACAGACCAGCAAACCCTTTTTCCTCCTATCCCATCAATGTCAGGAATCGACAACACATGAGACCATAATGTGAAACCATACTGTGGATTCTGCCAATGACGTGGTTAATAGTTTAGATAAAGAACGCAGAATAACAAGTATGAACACCAGTAGAATCGACAAAGTACATGATGGAAGCAGCTAGCTGGTTGGTGCGTTAAAGCTATGCAATTACACTCTGATGAAAGTTAACTAGCACATCGTCCTCAGTTCTATGGCTGCATTTCCAGGTCCTTCTCACCACTCTGAAACACTATGAATACGGAAGACGGCGGTAGTAACGGCAGGAAATTTTTCCAGCTCTCCCTCTGCACTCTGTTCTAAAATGGAGACATCCCTCCCTGTGGCGCCTTCGCAAGAGACTACTGTTTGATGCTCCAGCGGCAAGTACCCTTTGACTTCGAAATGTGGCTGAATCTGCCAGCGTAGGTATCTAGCCAGCCAATTGCAGCAGACATCATGCGTTCAGAATAATAAAAAAATTCATAAATAATTTTAACAATCTCTTATTCTAAAAGAAGTTGTAATGGTTAACTATTGACGACCTGGCTTACGGAGGAATGTAGAAAATGTCTCCTATTCCATAACAGGTTTCTAAAACCAAGCAAGTACTTAGATTTGTATGTAGACACATATGGGAAAGCAAACTTTCGACAGAAATAATTATTGTGAACGACACAGTCTCTCTCTTAGTAGGATTTTAAACGAACATTCTTTCTTGGCATGGCCTATTATGCGCTCTCCCATCTACGAATGAATTTAAGATTTTTACCTTTCCTAAAATAATTTCTCCTGGTGTCTCGGAAAATGCGGTTTTATATCAGAAACTACTTGCCCCCCCCCCCCCCCCCAAGATGGCTGCTGTATAGAAATAGAGCATAGCAAATTCTTTTTCATCTTCCTTCTTGGGATGGCTGCTTTCAGCTCTGGACAATTTTATGACTCTCTGGTACTTTAACGATAGCTTTCATGTCCACAGTGAGGTAAACAGAGCCCGAGGCTGACGCAAATAGGTCTCCATTATCGTAAACGAAGGGAGCAGTCATTGACAGTAGAGAATATCGCCTGCAGCTACGATGCTGTGTTAAATGATCGATTATACTGACTATTGCAATGTGCATATCGCAACATAAAATATATTGTAACAGTTTTGGGGTAAACTGCCATGTAACACTACTTGTCATTGAGACTGGGTGATCTTCATTAGGATGAGAGCAGGCGTAGAGTACTCAGTGTAGATTTCAATCGTTAAGAGGTACAGTTTCGTCTTGACGGCCAGCATGTATACTGACACGCCTTGGGTTTATTATAAAATGGCACTACTTCCAGTCGCAAGTCCCAGCGGCAGGCAACAGGATCTTCGTGTGGTAACCCATGCTCTCCAAGATGCCAAAGTTGATGCTTTTCCTGTTCCAGCTTTGCACGTTTCCGGCGCGGGCAACAGAATTTGGTAAGCTGCCTGCCGGCTCTTCTAGTTACAGGCAGTGGACGCATGCTTTTAGTGGCGTTAAGCTGCTTCATTTCAACTTACGAAAATACCGTAGTCTGGTTTTACGCAGAGGAATGAATGTGTAGCTCACAAGGTGACTACCTGGCAATCGGATTTTTATAGTTTTTTTGTATTTATTGTAGGTGAAGTTCTGGAGTCAAATATCAATAAAGCTGAGCAGTTCAGTTCAACCCTAAAATCTGAAAGCTATTCTCTTGATGGGCAGCATGGCTCGCTTGGGAACTTTTGTGGATAATTACTGGGTAATCAATGAATCCCTGGTTCGGGTCTTGCTATGGTACTTCAATATTTTTCGTCCAGTTTGAATACCTACATCAATTAAAGATAAAATGCTTCAGAAATGTGCTAATTCACATATACCTAATCACCATATTTTCGAAATATGTATATGTTCTTACTCCACCACGCATTTCTATGTCCGTCCCTTCCTGCCTCTCTGAATGTCCGCTCCTGTCCCTTCTCTTCCTACCCTTCCCCTCCCGCCTTCCACTTCCTGTCCATCCCCTGCTGCCCTCTGTCTTTCTCCATCCCCTACTCTATCCATCTCAGCCTTCCTGCAGGTGTGTCCATCCACATGTATAGTCCGTTCAAGAGAGATCGATAAAGCAGGGAGGTACTACTCACACAACACACCTCTGGTGCAACACAGTTTATGTATAAATAGCCTGCGTACCTTTTCTGTTCCACGATGTTTAGGCTGCTATGGAAACAGGCTAATGAAAGAGACCAATACATTTCCACACAAGCACGCCTGATGTGCCTGGCAGCTTACACTTAGAGGGCTGCGGAAATACTTCTTGACCAGGTGTAGGTTGGTCGGCGAAGCAGTTCGACACGGCAGGGTGGTCTTCATCCGACACAACAAAATCAATGCCTGTATGGCAGATGCTTAAAAACACATACACCAGTATCCGTATAAATATTAGAGCTAGACTGTCATAAGCCTCTCTACGTTAGCCCTCTTGGGGCAAGGATTTTGTGTCAAACTTGGACCATTTTGTTGGAGGTACCTTGGAGGGGTTCTCTCACATACACGCATAGACTCAGCTGCATATGTAGAGTGCGGGTAAATGTAAGCATTTTTGTTTTACGAATTATTTTTGAAACACTTCCAGCAATATTGTATCACGTTGGCATGCAACAGTTAATTTTACATCTTGGTAACATTTTGAAAAAAATTCATTGACATCCAATTACTTTTACAGCAATCATAAGTTTTCGTAGAAAATAAGTCAAAAATTAAAAATAAATGATGTTCCAGAAATTGGTACATATACTTTGTGATGAACATCAGATGGATCGTACCGGTGACTCACATCGCTGCCCAGAAAACAGCATACAAATATGGTTTAAAAATTTCTGAGGGCGATCTTCTCATCCTAAGCGAACTGTTAGAATTACGAAATAAAACTCTTTTCAATGATTTTAATCCACTACTCGAAAATTTTTGATATCTCTATTTTTTTTTACCATGTTTCCCCGCCTAGTTACGAAACACCATTCTCTTCAAATCTCATATATCTATATGATATGTACTGCTAAAGTTTCCCTCATGCAGATGTTTTTTTTTTCACTTTTCTTGCGTGGATATTCTACAATATTCTTTCCTTTGTGCAATGATTATTCCTGTAAAGCCTAATAGATGGCTCTCAGCTGTACTTCATTTACTTGACTATTTTGTACTTCCAAAAATTCATTAAGTTCTCATCCACAATTTGTTTACAACTGTAAATTTTTTTAATTTATTAGTATAACTGTTTTTCTATAACTGTTAATTCGGTTATTTCTATGGTATCGTGATATGTCACCTTCCGCACCCAACAGGCTGCGCTAATTGTATCCTGTTTTCTTGGCAACAACGTAAACCACTGGCCACTGCCTGCTCGCAATGTAACCTTGTAAGTAACCTTTGACAGAAACATTAACAAAGACCAAAATGTGTTAATGTAAACTTATTTTCCTTTGTATTTTATAGGGTTATTAAAAATTTCATTCTAAGGAAGACACCCTTAGAGGCTTCTAAACCTAGGTCAGTGTATTAAAAATTATTTGCAACCAGCTGGCTGTGTCACTTCTCCACTCAAACGTATGTACGCCTGTTCAGAAACAGCCATGTTAAAAAACTGTTCTATATATCATCAGTCATCAACAATTCATGTTTTGTGTGCTTTCTGGTACTATATATTTGTTAATTAACATTAATTTAATTTGATTTGTTTTATACAAAGTATCGGTAATAAAGGTAATAAAGGTAATCGATACGGACGATTGCAACAATGGCAAAAATCAAAGACCGTAGCGGCACCGAACGAGATTCCTTTTGCATATAATTATCTCCCATGAGCGTTTCTCCCCCAGGGGGTCTACAACTCTTTTGTGGATACGTGCGTAGCGAGCACGGGACCCCGAGCTAATGTGGCCTTCCTTCCTTTCCGGGCTGCATACCTTCCCTTTCCGCATCCTTCCCCATCCCCCATCTTCGCCCTCCTCCCCTCACCTCTGGCTCTTTCCTTCGCTTTCTCCCCATCTGGGAGTATGGTTTGTGCCAACGTCCGGAGACGGACGCTCGAAAATGTAACGCATTCTTCGCTTTCTTTGCTTGTATGTCTTCTTCCTTCCTTTGTCCTTCTCTATTCCTTACCTCTTCTCTTTACCCTTTCCTCCACTGCGGCGTTTGAGACCTCTCTTCTTTCCTTGCCTTTCTCTTTCTTCCTCCCTGTGCATGTCTGAAGGACGACCCACCCATTTTTGTGCGTAGCCGGTGACGGGGTAACGCGTAATTCCCTGCCACGGGTAGACAGGTAGGACACGTACGTACACCCTGGTAACGGCCAGGCCCAGGGAGGGGTGATTACCCGAGCTGATACCTTCCGAAAGTGCCGATTGGTCCCTCCATCCGTTTGTCGGGAGGTGTGACCTGAGGTGTGAACAATCACCTAAGGCGGGAGTGCCCTCAGAGAGGGCACCCACAAGGGAGGATCGCGCCATCGCAGACGCCGGTAATCATGGGGGATTCTTCCGCAATGGTTTCCTCACCTTCCACTACGTCTGCTCACAAGCGTAAGTATACTGCGTCTCAGCCACAGACGGTTCTTCCATCGTTGCCACAGTTCCTTGTTGTTTCTCGGTCTGACAAAGGTAACGACTTCTCCACAGTCAACCCTTTCATTATTCAGAAAGGTGTCGACGCAATTGCAGGTCCTGTAAAGTCTTGTTCCAGATTACGGAATGGCACCTTGTTGTTAGAAACTGTCAGTGCCCTCCAGGCACAAAAATAGCTGCGTACTTCACTGCTCCATACCATCCCTGTCCGGGTTGAAGCGCACAGCACTTTAAATTCCTCGTGTGGAGTCGTATATACACGCTCCCTCGATGGATTGTCTGATGGAGAAATTGAGCACTACCTGTCTGACCAGGGCGTAACGGCTGTTCATAGAGTTATGAAAAGGGTTGACACGAACATCATTGCAACCCACACTGTCTTGTTGACATTTGACAAAGTTGAACTTCCCTCGAAAATCAAAGCAGGCTATGAGATAATTTCCGTTCGCCCTTACGTCCCAAACCCTACGCGTTGCTATTGGTGTCAGCTGTTCAATCACACCAGCCAGTCCTGTTCCAATACGGCCAAATGTAATGTTGCTTAAAATCCGTCTTGATTGCAAAAATTTTTTTTATTATTCATATGACCGGTTTCAGTTCATTCAGACCCATCTCCAGGTCTGTAAAAATAATTATACTTATTTACCATTTCACAGAAGCAAATGTTTTTCATCCTATCTAATAAACATCAAATGTACCAAAACGTACCTGATATTTCCGTTACAGGAGTAACCCGTCCAAATCCAGCAACTTTCACATGCTACGTCACATAAAATTGGTTGGCAGAGTGCACGTCATTTATAATGATTATAGCACTATTACCGACAGGTGGCGTCTGGTACATTTGTTACATTCCATTTGTACATACTGTATTCAGTAGATCTTTTTTATATTAAAAATATTTGGCTAAAATATGTAGATGTCAAAGTTAAAATCTAAGATTGCCACTAAGCCAACAGGAAGTAGAAAAGGAGTTAAGTATTTTAAAACAAGTGGCCGTAGCGAACGAATATACGTGTAAGCAGGTGATGAATATTTATAGGAAGATAAAGAAGAGGCAAATGGAACAAACAGAAGGAAGTCAAGTAGCAGTTAAGAGGAACAACAAGAAAAAATATGTAGCTCTCACTTACAATAGAAGAATTGCAGACAAAATTGAAAGATGCTTTCGTAAATCCGACGTTAAAATACGGTTCCGAACAAATAACACGCTAAAATGGAAGCTCCGGCATAGAATATATAATAGTAGGAATAAATTTCAGGATTCAGGTGTATATAAGATCAAACGTAATGACTGCTGTAAACAATATATAGGACAGACTGGTAGGAACTTTGAAACCAGATTCAGGGAGCACACCTACTCTCAAAATAAAACAGCTTTTGGGGCGCATATGGCTGCGACAAAGCACTCAGTCACGAATATTGAAAACAATTTAGAAATCCTGCATAGAGCTCATAAGGGGCGTTTTCTTAACATTTTGGAAGAGATCGAAATATACACCCACAAAAATAGAGATCCAGATTCAATCGTCAATGAGCAAAACGAATTCAATCATAACGCCTATTTTAACATTTATGACGACCTACTAAGATGACAACTGTTGCGTGTGGAGATCCGGGCCGAGGGACGAGAGATGGTGCATGGTGGAGAAGCCGGAAGACGCGTGCAGCGCCTGGCGTCGTTGTCGTGGCCCTCCTGTGCGGCCCTCTTGCCCGCGGCGATGGACATCAGACGACTGAGCGCACCGCGACACAACACCAAAATGGCGGGAACCACGGAAGCAGTCCGTAGAGGAAAACAAGTTCACACCAGCACCATAGATATATAAATCGCCCTATGCTTTTAGATCGTATAAAAATGATAATTTTACTGTTTTTTAATTCCTGACAAGTACAGATTTTAACTTTGATATCTACATATTTTAGCCAAATATTTGTAATATAAAAAAGATCTACTGAATACAGTATGTACAAATGGAATGTAACAAATGTACCAGACGCCACCTGTCGATAATAGTGCTATAATCAATATAAATGACGTGCACTCTGCCAAACAATTTTATGTGACGTAGCATGTGAAAGATGCTGGATATGGACGGGTTACTCCTGTAACTGAAATATCAGGTACGTTTTGGTACATTTGATGTTGATTAGATAGGATGAAAAACATTTGCTTCTGTGAAATGGTAAATTAGTATAATTATTTTTACAGATCTGAAGATGGTTCTGAATGAACCGAAACCGGTCATATGAATGATAAAAAAATTTTTTGCAATCACGACGGATTTTAAGCAACATTATAAAATCACTGATTGCTGTTATCCCATAAGACATTATGTCTGTTTTTGCAAACGGCCAAATGTGTTACGTGTGGCAAGGATGCCCATGAGGGTGCTTGTCCACCTCAATCCCCTCGCTGCATCAACTGTATGGGTGACCACGCTGCTTCCTCTCGAGATTGCCCAGTTTTTAAGGACGAAAAGCTCATCCAGGAAATCAGAGTGAAGGAAAAGGTGTCGACCTTTGCTGGTCGCAAATTATTCGCCAGTCGAAAACCCACCGTGCCTCCGACAGGAAAATACAGCACTGTACTTGCTTCTCCTCAGCCAACAAAGGTGGCGGCCACGCAGACTTGCGACCTCACTTTTAGTGCCACGGTCGTCAGATCGGCCAGCACAAAGATCGCCCGTTCAATCTCACCACTTTCGCCTGCCCACTCTATGGCTCACCCTTCATCGGGTTCTGCTAAATCTCGAGCCCAAAAGTCAGACACCAAGACTTCGAAAAAAGAGCATACTCGTGAAGATATTTTACGTACCCCAACTTCACAACCATCGGTTCCTCCTTCATCTAAACATCATAATTCCAAGAAGGCTACAAAGAAACCCAGTTCATCTCCTTCTCCGCCAAGGCGTGTCCCATCTACAGCACCAAATGGCGGAAATCGCCCTCGGCCGTCTTCTGTGACGCCGAGGAGCACTGCTGGCGGCCGATCAACTGGCCGATCGCTGGTGGCAGGAGCTGGTCCTGAACAACCTATGGATCAGGATCTTCTGCCTTCGGCTAAATGCCATTCCATGCTGTCGGTCGCAAGCTCTGAGCAGTCGTTGAGTTGACAGCAACCTTGGTCACATTCCTCCATTTTCTGTTCACTCTATGTCCATTATCCACTGGAATATCCGCGGCATTCGAGCCAATCGGGAAGAATTGTCGATCCTCTTACGATCCTACTCGCCGGTCATCTTCTGTCTTCAGGAAACAAAGCTGCGTCCCCATGACCGCTTTGTTCTCCCTCATTTTCAGTCCGTCCGATATGATCTCCCCTCTGTTGAAGGCACTCCAGCCCATGGAGGACTCATGATTCTTCTCCATGATAGTCTCCATTATCACCCAATTCACTTAAACACTTCCTTCCAAGCTGTCGCCGTCCGTCTTTCCCTTTCTGGATACACGTTCTCTCTTTGTACTGTATACATTCCATCGTCCACACCAATGGCACGAGCTGATCTCCTTCATCTTCTTGGTCAGCTTCCACCCCCCTATTTGCTGGTTAGGGACTTCAATGCCCACCACCCGCTTTGGGGATCTCCACATCCTTGTCCACGTGGCTCACTATTGCTAGACGTCTTCCACCAAGTGGATCTAGTTTGCCACAACACTGGGGTCCCTACATTTTTGTCTGCCTCCACGACAAATTTATCTCATTTGGACCTTGCAGTCGGTACTGTTCCGCTAGCTCGGTGCTTCGAATGGTTCGCCCTTGATGATACACACTCGAGTGACCACTTTCCATGTGTCCTTAGATTGCAGCCTCATCTGGCATATATGCGCCCGAGACGCTGGAAATTTGCCCAGGCCGACTGGACACTTTTTTCGTCTCTAGCGACATTCGATGACCGTCACTTTCCCAGCTTTGACGATGAGGTCACACACTTTACCGACGTTATTCGTACAGCTGCGGAACGCACCTCCGAGTTGCCCCGGCGCCCCTCAATTCCTTGGTGGATGAGGCATGCCGTGACGCAATACGTGAGCGGCAACGTGCTCTCCGCATTTTCCGCCACCATCCTACTTTGGCCAACTGTATCCGCTATAAGCAGGTCCGTGCGCGATGCCGTCGTGTCATCCACGATAGCAATAAGGCATGCTGGAAATTCTTTATTAGCTCATTTAACACCTTCACTCCCTCCTCGGAAGTTTGGAGTCGGCTTCGACGGTTCTCAGGCGCGCCTAGTTTCTCCCCGGTCTCTGGGCTCACTGTCGCGCATGATACATTAGTGGACCCCGTCGCCATTTCTAACTCATTGGGACAGCACTTTGCTGCGATTTCGAGCTCTTCAAATTACACGCCAGCGTTTCTCCCGAAGAAACGTGCAGCGGAAGTGCAACATCTTGCTTTCTCCTCTCAGAATCGCCAAAGCTACTATACTGTTTTCTCCATGCGGGAACTCCAACATGCACTCTCTTCTTCTCGCTCCGCCGCTCAGGACCGGATGGTATCCACGTCCAAATGTTGCTGCATTTATCAACCCATAGTCTGCGTTACCTCCTTCGCCTTTATAATCGAATTTGGACCGACAGTGCTTTTCCCAGACGATGGCGGGAAGCGATCATCGTTCCTGTTCCGAAACCTGGAAAGGACAAACATCTCCCCTCTAGCTATCGCCCCATTTCTCTCACGAGTAGTGTCTGTAAGGTTTTGGAGCGTATGGTGAATTACCGTTTAGCGTGGTGGCTGGAATCACGCAGTCTTTTAACTCCTGCCCATTGAGGATTCCGAAAGCATTGTTCTGCAGTTGACCATCTGGTTGCTCTCTCCACTTACATCATGAACAATTTTCTCCGGAAACGCCAAACAGTAGCAATATTTTTTGATCTGGAGAGAGCATACGATAACTGTTGGAGGACAGGTATCCTCCGCATACTGTTCTCTTGGGGCTTTCGAGGTCGGATGCCCCTTTTTCTTCGCGAATTTATGGCAGAGCGCACATTTAGGGTGCGGGTGAACACTACTCTCTCCCGTACTTTCTCCCAAGATAACGGGGTACCCCAGGGCTCCGTGCTTATTGTTGTACTGTTTGCCGTTGCCATCAATCCAATTATGGATTGTCTCCTTCCTGATGTCTCGGGCTCCCTCTTTGTGGACGATTTTGCGATCTACTACAGCTCTCAACGGACCAGCCTTCTTGAACGACGTCTTCAAGGATGTCTCGATTGCCTCCACACTTGGAGCATCGACATAGGCTTCCGTTTTTCTCCCAGTAAGACCGTTTGTGTTAATTTTTGGCGACGTAAGGAGTTTCTTCCGCTCTCCTTACATCTAGGTCCTGTCAACCTTCCGTTTTCCGACGTCGCTAAATTCATTGTGTCTTATGTTTGACAGAAAACTGTGCTGGTCCTCCCACGTCTCCTATCTTTCGGCTCGCTGTCTGCGATCCCTTAACACCCTCCGTGTCCTGCATGGTACCTCCTGGGGAGCGGACTGAGTGGTCCTTCTCCGCCTCTATCGCGCCTTAGTGCTCTCGAAATTGGACTACGGGAGCATAGTCTACTCCTCTGCTCGGCCGTCCGTTCTTCGGCGTCTCGTCTCTATCCACCACCGTGGATTACGTTTAGTGTCTGGAGCTTTTTACACCAGCCCTGTGGAAAGCCTTTATGCTGAGACTGCTGAACCTCCGCTGTCCAATCGAAGTCCTTCTGAGTCGTTATGTAAGGCTGCAGTCTCTCTTCTTCGGCAAGCAATTCAATCGATTCCCGTCGCTGATCTCCGGAGCGTTTTATGTCGTCGTGTTGTTCATTTATGGCACGCGCATTGGTCGACACTTCCACAAAATAAATTGCTTGACGTGAAAACTCTTCCTTGTGCTTGGACCTCTTCCTCCCGAACGCGTCGTCGGGAGGAGGTAATTTTAACTAGACTCCGGATAGGGCACTGTCTTTTTAGCCATCGACATCTTTTAAGCGGCGATCCTCCCCCACTCTGTCCCCACTGCTCTCAGCTGTGGACGGTAAGACACCTTTTAATTGAGTGCCCCTATTTTAATCCGTTACGCTCCCGTCTACAGCTGTCGCCTGATATATCGTCAATTTTAGCAGATGACACGCGCTCGGCCGATCGCGTTCTAGAGTTCATTCGTGCCAGTGAAATGACGTCAGTCATTTGAAGTTTTTTTTGGGACAACCAAACCCCTTCTGTAGTGGATTTTTAGGTCTTCCTTCTGCTTTTAGTTTCTCCAATGTTATGACTTTCGTTCCCATTGCTGCTGGTTTCCGTTTTCGGTTGTTTACTGCTTCCTAAGTCACAGACCGGGCGCTAATGACCATAGCAGGTTTGCGCCCTAAAACCAAAACAAAACAAAAAATGAGCGTTTCTAAGTGAAATGCACGTCTGACATGGTAACAGCCTTAATTTCAGGGCAAACCTCAAGTTTCTCGGAGAAATGCAAAGTCAGTTTTCCCGATAATTATTGCGAGCTGCATCGAACTGCTTAACTGCTTTGAACTGCTTTGGGCTATTTGCATTTGAGTACTGAGCTCCCTGTACAGAAAATATGAATTCAAAAAATCCTATTACTGGCTGACCGCCTTGTCAGTCAGTTGAATGAATCGGCTGAAAAATCTGAATACTGGTTTATCTTGAAAAGGAAGAATGAATTATTCAGTTAAGAATGAACCAACCTATTAACAGCAATTTTGATATTAGAATAACAGCTGCCCTTTTGACTGATGCAGCTCTCCCATGGGCCAGTATTTATTATGTCGTAACTGCAATAGAAGACATAGCAGCAAAGAATAGTTCGTGTGGAAGGACCCGGGCTTCTGTGAAAACAATACTTGCGTTCCCTACGCACGTGATTAAAACGTGTGGCAGATGCTTACTTCTGGCAGTTGTTCAACCTGGTAAGTAACCAAGCCTTTTATCAAGACTTTCGTTGCACAGTAAAGCGAATTCGTAACCGAGAAACTGTTAATTCTGTACAAAGTCAGGGTGTCAATTTGCCCAAAGTTATCTCAGCGGCTCACTTGGATGAAAGGGGACGATCAGCAGCGAGTGCGTTCAGTGCGTCCCAGTGAAGACAGAAGGTATGTAACTGTAACAGATTTGGCAGCATTGCCAGATCTCTCATTCGTTGTCACGGCTGAAGGAGACAAGATCTTACATACCATACCAGTGCTGTCTGTCCGCAGTGACACTGCCAATGAATGGCTCTGGACATACCGAGTCGGGCCTTCAGACAAGATTTCTGGCAAATGTTTGCCTTTACCCTTGGAAACGCGACTGTAAACAGACAGCAAATTTGAATTAATTTAAGGCCAGATCGATTCCTCCGACTAATTTTCCAAAGAAGGACGGTATTGTCTTTGAGGAACTTGGTTGGTTGAGTGGTTGGTTGGTTGGTTGGTTGGTTGGTTGGTTGGTTGGGTGGTTCGTTGGGTGGTTGGTTGGTTGATTGGGTGGTTGAGTGGTTGGTTGGGTGGTAGAGTGGTTGGCTGGGTGGGTGGTTGGCTGGGTGGGTGGGTGGGTGGTTGGGTGGGTGGTTGGGTGGGTTGTTGGGTGGGTGGGTGTGTGGTCCAAACAGTGGGGCCATCGGTCATTTATTACGGAAGGATGGGGATGGAAGTTGGCGGTGCCCTTTCAAAGGAACCATCCAGGGTTTGCCTGAAGCGATTTGGAGAAACCACGGAAAATGTAAAGGATAGCCAGACGCGGGTTTGAACCGCCGTTCTCCCGAATGCCCATCCAGTGTGCTAATCACTGCACCACCGCTCTCGGGGAGGATCTGGGTGGCGTAAGAACGTATCCTCATTATACATCAATAAATGATTAAAATTCATGGTAGCCTGCAGTGGTCCTCATTAAGAGATAATCCATAGAAAGTGGACATACCTAACTTTCGATGAGGAAGGAAGTCTTACTTGCCATTGCTTTAAGGTACAAAAGTAGTATAAATTAAGAAGTATGAGTTCGTATGTTGGTGAATGGAGTGAATCACGTCCGACAGTATTTGTTTGACAATATTTGAACTCCAACTGCTGAGACTAATCAGGACGTAATGGTGCCAACAATGGACTAATAGTGTACGCCACATTCTAGCTTTGCAGAAAGGATGGCACCGAAACTAAACTCGCTTAACTGTATGTATCCAGAAAAACCATTCTGCACTATTGTAAAGCTTTCAATACAAGAACTTTCATTTGAATGATCTTCCACAAATCACATGTAGAGAACCGACGTAGGACCTTAGGCGGTCGTTCCCAACATTAACGTTGACTGAAACAGAAGAAATAAGAAAAATATGAAAAAGGGTAATCAACTATTTGGCCCACTTTGAGCACTGTGCTTGTTTCGAAGAAATAGGTATCATCTGTGTCCGTTTAAAAGTTGGCCAACTACAGTGTTTACTATCAGCCTTACTAAAGTAGTTTTAATTTGGCACCTAAACTCAAAACTGGCTATCTAAAGAGGTGTTACACCCTTATCAGCTACATTTCCTGTCAGTGTTCCTATGATACCCACTGACAAGAACATGGCGAAAAGCCAAACCAGTACAGAATCCCTAACGTGCTTCCCATACGAGGGTTGTCCAGAAAGTAATTCACCGCATTTTTTTCTTCAACAATTCTTTATTGCATACACGAAAGAATGGCGTTTTTCCAACACACCCTATTTTCCAACGTAATCTCCATCCCGTCGTATCGCCGTCCTCTGCGCTAAGAAAGGGAGGGTATGCCCTGTCGGTACCCATTCTTATCCTGTTGACGGAGCCAATGAAACACTGTGTGAATTTCCTTTGGTGATGGACAGATGCAGCGCCCACTGCGGACTCGTAATGCGTCTGTCCTCGTGCATGGAAACACCTCGCTGTTACATGTCAGGTGTGACAGCCGTGGATGGTCTCCCCAACCTCTGCAAATAGTGGAGCTCCGCCGAACCGCCTTCTGATGGATGACCTCAACCTCTGTGCCAAGCGACTAATTTCTGTCGATGGCAGATCCTCCATAGAATTTGCACAAGCTTTTGTGAATATTCCCACAGTTTCTTTCTGTGCAATGAGAAATTAAATTACGGCACGTTGCTTGTAGCATACATCAACTACAGACGCCATTTTGAAACTGGCTTGCTGCTGCGTTATCTGTCGGAAATGACGGAAACGTGGCGCGCTCTCTCAAGAGACTTCAGGTAGTACATTCATAATGTTTCGCATTCGTGGCACTGTTTTCGACTGAGAAAAAGAAATGTGGTACATTACTTTCTGGACAACTAACGTAAATCTTTTATATTTACAGGCGTAGACAAAAGTATGGGAACATGATATACGCAACACATTACAATGTCTAATACAGTGTAAGAAATTAGACAGCATTCAAAACAGCTTCCAGGCGTCTTCATAAATCTAAGTCCTGTACGGTTTTCGTGGGGATTCTTACACCATTATTCCTGAAAAATAATGTGAAGCTCAGGTAACGTTGATGAATGTTGTTAGCGATCTTGCACCCTTCTCTACAGATCAGACCATAAAGGTAGATGCGGCAATTCATCCTACTGCTTACAAAAACTGCTCTAGCCTGCGGGAGCTGTGTGCACAGTGGCCCTTTCGTATTGGACAGAGAATTACCATTGGTGAACGAAAACTATATCTTTTGATGGACCTGATCAGCGAAAATGATCACCTAGTCCTAGTGATGTGACCTTTCAGAGTAACGACGGGGCCCACGGAATACCACGATGATGGAACAACTCATAGCCGAAACCGTGCAGGGGGCTCTTCCGACCAAATGAGTTTCTTTCATTGCTCCACTGGCTTCGGTACCACGTTTTCCTGCTGCGGGCATTCGCATCACTGAAGACTGATTTTTTAATGAAAGCTCGTCCTGCAGTTCTCAATTTATGGAGCTCCCTTAGTGTTCTTCCAGTGCTGGCAGGGTTCGCGAGTGCGACTTTCAGTTGTGGAGTGACTTCTTCAGCTGCCATCTACTTGCTGTTAGTCACAGTCTTTTTCAAACAGCACCTCTCACGAATGTTCAACCCATCTTCCTTCCGCGTTGTGACTTAATAGGTGATGTTTCTCCGCTTTCGCTGCATGCGGTATAAATCTTCGATACGGTGCCTCTACCTTGGTTTCGGAGGCACTCACCTTACTAACAGAAACAACATGAAGATGTTTCAATTCACCTAGATCCGACATATCGCACTCAAAACTACAGAGTACTCTGTTCTGACCATAGATGACACTTGCAACGAACTGAGGTCATTGCATAAACGCAGTTCGTGCTCAGACACAACAGCCCAACCCGCAGGCTTGGCTAGCATCTGGATTTAAGTTCAAACACACTTTCGTGATACCCCAGTACGTGATTCTTACGTCAACCAGTCCAGTGGTAGCGAACAGCGAAAATATTGATTTGCTGAACTGCATTAGAAATTAGCTTTTGACTGCTGCCCATTATTCATCCGTGCCACATTACCATAGCATCTTATTTGTACCAGTTTTGCTTGCAACAGACTGAACAATAACTGTGGTATATTCTATGCTTTCCATGTGTAACTGGTTTCGCTGTACTTTTGTTAACACTTCATACAGTAGAGGCATGTGGCTACAGTCTTCTTGATATAGACGAGACGCCTCCCAAGTGGCCGTCAGTTTCAACCAGTAGCTTCAGTTCTCCGTCTTCTACGTGTGCTCCTCTGAAATCCATATGCTGTCATAGCACACTGTAGCGATCAATTACCTGAAAGTGTAATGGCAACTTGCCCTTGTTTGCAATGTAAGCGTTGCGATGTACAGATCAATGAAGCCAAGGAAACAGCGGTCAATAATGTCTATCTGTGGAATCAATAAACCCTACTGGTATTTATTGTCTACTTAAGAAGACATTACAGAACAAAATGAAAGAGATACGTTATCATTATAGCGGTACATGCTCCGTTAATGAAATGTTGGTAATATTAATACGTAGAACATGTCCATCGACACCTTAGTATCAGTAAAACTAAACTTATTTATGTTTTGTTTTTTTTGTGAACCAAATACGTTTCACCCTACTTGTGGCACGCTTAGTGGGCCTTCACTTATTCCTTATGGGACTATGATAGTAGAATTTACATTAATTTTGAATGTGTGCACACTAGTAAATTGCTACTGTTTAAATTACATTCAAATATTATATTTTCCCTTCAGTTTGTATTTTGGACTTACGTGAAGTGATTCATAACATATGTATACTCCGCTGTCGAAAAATTAGACTCTGGTTGTGAAATGGCTACAATATAGACTGAGGAAAGAAATGTTAGCGTATTTAAGCTTTAATTTTAATAATCAACAGCTTCAGTTGCACCGTTTACCTAGAATTCACCTAGGTTTCAGTCGGGATAACCCAACCTTCTTCAGGTGCAACTGACGCTGTTTCTTACTAAAATTAAAACTAGTATTTATACAGTTGCTGACAGGGCCGCGAAATGTTGAAGATATTTAAGCTTTGGCACCTAATCCTGCTATGGTTACTTGATCCCTGCCTTGAGGGATGTTGTGCGAGAGTACAGTAGCACCGCTTGAAACTGAAGATGTTGTGAAGGTCGTCGTGTGCAGCTGAATATGCTGTACCTGTTGCATTAGCACTGCTTCCTCTGAAATTGTCCAGTTCACACATGTATGACGTTTTACAATTAGTTTCCCATAAAAGTCGCAATTCGTTTTTAACACTCTAGATTATAGTCTGAGATGTTCAAGAGAACACTATATTTCTTAAATTTTGAGTCTCATCTAACTGCTGGTTTACACTGAGCTGTATATGAAACATGCTTTTTCTTTGCCTATTGGCTGGAGAAGGGGGATATCATAGATAGGGTCAGTCACAGAGTTTGTACCCGCAAGTAGTGGTGAATTATGCGTATTGCAGTTCTAGGCTATGTTTGCTCTAACAAGCAGCAACCACCTCTACTGCAGGTGTTTGTTGCTATGTGTACGTACTGTAGAATAGTTGCTTCGTGTACTGCATTTAATAAACGGGTAAATCTTAGACTGCCCTGCCTTCAACTTGTCAGTGGCGTTCCATTACACTTCAGTCAGTGAATGGTTCCTTCGTGCCGTAAACCTTATTCAACTGTACGGGTTGTATAACACACACACACACACACACACACACACACACACACACACACACGTGTCAACTGCAGATGATGATAGAAAACAATATTGTTGCTGACCTCTCGTGTAATGAAACTTTATAAACTACTGCTGTAGATAAGAATATGCTTCATTCTAGTGTTAGCCACTTTGTTTTGTCAGTTTGTATATTTTAATGTGATTTCTTCCTGATTCGTGGTAAGCAGTTCACCCCTTTAGTACAGTGCTTAGTCGCAAGACTGCCGCAGACGTTACGACGATTCCGGTAGAGTCGGCAGTGGCTGGAAACTGCAAGATTCACTGCGGTACCTCACGGAACGGCTACTGACCCTCCAGTACTGGAGCCACTACCGGAGTTAACGTTTATTGCACTTAGGGCGCCACTGCGGATGTAACAGGAGAAACTGCGCCATCTCGTGACAATCCTGCAGTTTAGACCCCACCAATTAGCGTCCTCAGCGCCTCTTCACGTCCAGCTCCCTTCGTCCACGCACCCTTCTAACAGTAAAATTTTCTTAGACACTGTCCCTTTCGTGTTAAGGGTGCTACATTCGGCTACACCAGTGCGTGAGCTCTTTTGGATGAGCAGATTATACGTATTTTTCAAATCAACAACCATTATTCTGTCATCGTCATCTCTAAAGAATTACGTGCTACTGTCACCTGTTGTTGTCAATACCATTCATCCATCTCATGCAAAGTCTTCAGCGATCTCTCTTTCTAGTCGGCTGATAGAAGATATTTTGCCAAAAAGTATAATCATTTATCGTTCAAACAATATCTTTCCATTTTATTCTCTTATTCCTTATAATTAACTGAAAGACTTAGTATTTTCTCATTTCATTCATTTTATTACATCCCATTACGTATGTCATGAACCTCATCTTTGCTGCTTGTAAATGTGATTTTTCTTTTCTTGTTATTGTCCATGATTCGGTACCGTATACAAGACTAGGTACAGCCGTAACTTTATAGAATTTCATTTGTGCTCCTTCCTTGATTTTTTTTTTCTTCTCAGAATTCTTCCAGATGTTCCACAGACAATTCGATATTTACTAACCTCCTTCTCAATGCCTACGTCATAGTTAAAACTAGTATCACAGCCTAGGTAACTGAAGTGGAACACCTGTTCTGCAATTTTCTCAATTATCATCTTTGATCTGACTGAATACTTTTCATTGGAAGCCATTATATTATTTGCAGATACAGTTAAATTGTTGTATACAGGTTTCTGGATCTATCCTTATATTGCGCTTTGTAGATGATGTTCTGCCTCCTGTCGGGCACGTTCCTGAATATTTAACTCTATGCTAGATCCTGTTTCAAATCTTAATTGCATTTCATTTGTCCACTTCATAACTAGGTCGTCAGTGTATAAATCAAATAATCTGTGTGGTAGACTACCCAGTTGACGAACACCCTGAACTTTAAACTTCCTTCTGACGTGTTCGGACTTGAATATTACTAGATTATGTAAAGTAATTGTACACACTATGCACTTTGACATATCACGTCGTTAATTAGCACCATTAACACTGGCTTAATCATTCTTCCAGTTCTCGGAGTACAGTGTGGTTGACGTATTTATCTGATCCCTCATCTTTTACAATTGTCAGACTTTCCCTCCACCTAAAACAGTTCGTCCAATAATCACATCGTTGTGAAACATCGTATCCTTTCCTTGTATTTTCTCCAAACTGACTGTAACAAATGAAATCCAATATTTCGGCCGGCCGCTGTGGCCGAGCGGTTCTAGGCGCCTCAGTCCGGAACCGAGCGACCGCAACGGTCGCAGGTTCGAATCCTGCCTCGTGCATGGATGTGTGTGAGGTCCGTAGGTTAGTTAGGTTTAAGTTGTTCTACGTTCTACGTGACTGATGACCTCAGATGTTAAGTCACATAGTGCTCAGAGCCATTTAAACCATTAGAACAATATTTCCGCTGTTTTCACGTCACTTGCTCCACATTACACTTTTAGAGCTTAAATGTTAACGTACGTTGGCAACACGTTCCCCTCTTCCATGCCAGGTGAAGCGATGGACCGTGGTGTCTCATGTTCAGAGATGCTAAATGGTGTTTCCTTTACGATTATAATTTTCTGAGACGATACAGAATGAAACCTGTAATTTCCAGTCCAGGAACCTCGTTGCGGAAATAACTTCGAAAGTTTACATACGATAACCTACGAATCGCTCTTGGAACTTCCTCATAAACTGACTTAACATTCACATGTGGGTGCACTTTATGAAGCTAGGTGACGGGAATATCCTCTACAAACTAAAAGTTCTTGGAAGGTATTCCACTGTATTTGAGAAAGCATTACATAGTCTCACCATAAGTTATGAAGTAGTGATTGTCAAAAATCGTGTAAAATTTCTCGTAGTTTAGATGTCAGAAAGACGAAATCAGAAACTGTTCTCCAGGTCCCAACTGACAATCTCGGTGTATGTTCCTTAGCACCAGTCAACTTGCACCTTGCATAGAACTACCGACCACAAGAACCTACAGACTACTTAAACTATACCCTTGCCTAAAACATATTATAATAAACGCAACACACTGCAAAGCAACGAAGACAATCTTTTATCAATAGATAGGTAACAGCAGTATCTTAACGATCATGATTAATAATGTTGTATGTAGCTTAGTACCTCTCTAAACATACATAAATAATTAGTTTTCTTTTTTTATGTTTTCTCTCATGACTTTCCATAGTCTTGGCGATGTGGTGTGTCTTCGCAACTGCCTATAAATGAAAGCCATTTTGCATTGTGCTTTATGCGTTTTGCTTCTTTGTATTTAAGAACAACTATAGTACACTGCATATATATACTGTATTTACATAAGTTTTTGCTATGTTACTATTTACAGTCTCTTATTATGTTATTTTTTGGTAAGAAAGAGCTCATCGGAGTGCAAGTTCCATAACGTTAATACTTGGTTATGCCAACGATATTGTCATCTCTCTACACCACATGTGCCGCCCTGGATTCGTAAAAAGCTGCCGTGCATACACCAGGATGTCCAACGTTCACTGCTTTCATGCAGCTTGGCTTTAACAGTTTCACTATGTGGTGGTTGTGTGTGTTTACTGTATGCAGTGTTCCCAACTTTCACCGTATGCTTTCGGTGGTTTTCTGTTAGTTATGATGTCTTCGTTGAGTTGACTATCCTTTTCTTATGTGGGTATGGCCAGGTCCGGAAAAAATCTGGGAATTTTGAATCTACGGAATCGCAGATTTTGCTGAGGATGAAAGTGGTTAATACACTTTTGTTCATTGTAGGGTTCTTTGTATATGGAAATTTTCAAATAATGCTTTCTTTTGAAATTGTTCATTCAAGTAATTTCCGTATCTTGTTCAGTTTTTAATCGTTTATGCTTTACTTTGTGTTCAGCAAAGGTGGAGAGCCTGTTTCCATGCTTCCAGTTTCTTATACATCCTCTGTGTCTTGTTTATAATTCTCTTCTTGTCATCCTCAGATGCAATGATTTCCTATCTGGATGTTCTTACTGGTTTCTATACCAGCTCCTTGATATTTGCCTGAGCTTTCTATTGGTGTTCGTAAATTTAATTGGTTGGTGTTTTTTCTTCTATATGTTAGGTTGATACGTCCCCTTTGAAAATGAAATAACGTAGAGGTTTATCAGCACAGTCATTTGTAATTTTCCAAACAACTGAAGGTACTCAAACATTTATCTCTTGGACGCACGTCCAGATCGTCCGAAATTGA
Organism: Schistocerca cancellata; assembly: GCF_023864275.1. Taxonomy (NCBI): domain Eukaryota; kingdom Metazoa; phylum Arthropoda; class Insecta; order Orthoptera; family Acrididae; genus Schistocerca; species Schistocerca cancellata. The sequence goes on along the minus strand of NC_064626.1, from coordinate 48,105,871 downwards.
TAACAAACGCCGAAACATAAAAAAAGCTGTGTATTTTCTACATTATTGATGAAGTTCGATGCGATAAAAGCTGAATTTGAGATCAATGGAAGAAACACTTACACACCATTAAAACTTTGAAGGACTTCTTCGTACGTTTGAGGCCTGTACGTTCCAGGAATGATGATAGTATTGATTCGTCTCGAATGTAGGACAAGTCTGATAGATCCAGTTTTCGTCTCAACAACATGGAATGGATTGTTGTATGAGCTTATAGCAGGCTCAATAATTCCCTCGTGAAGCATAGATTGTCTTTCTGTTCAAACACGGTCCCTATAATGTGTCGGAGTTATGTATGGTCTAACACAAAATATAGTATGCTCACGAACACGAAATTGGTATTGAAATCCCGTGATTGTTCCTGTTTCGTGAGTAAAACTGTGGAGTGTGCTTGTAAAATCTCAAAAAGGTCCTGCCTGTCAGTATCATTACAATTCTCAATTGTTTGAATTTTATTCTGAATTAACTCATTAGTACCAAATACGTCGTCGATATCATCCCTGTCAATACTTGCAGTGTGATTGTTAGTCTCTAGTTCCGTCGAAAATTCCGAACCGTTGTCCAATAGGAGGTCATAGTTTGAGAGCCAGTCTTCAAATTTCAAAGCTATTGCTTTACATTCTTTCTCTAAACCTATTTCAGCATCTTGAAAGTTTGAGATTGCTTGGTATTCATTCAAAAAGTGTACTCCCAATACAATTTCTGTTGACAATAATGGAACGATAATAAAGTTCATAGAGAAACTGGGGCTTCGACAAAAGAATTCTGAGTTGGTTTGTTGGCGTACGTCAACACTTTTCCATTTGCTAAAAGCTGTTTCACTAATTAATGTCATGGGACTGCCAGAGTCAGGTACTGCCGTAAATTTGAGGTCATTTACTGTAATGTGAATTACAGGATATGCAATGTTATGTTTTACGTCGTGTTCCTGGAGTAAGATGTCCCTAATATCTTCCATTTTTACGTAATTAATAGCCACGGCAGCTACGTCGTAAGCTTCATAAGTACGTTCGCCAACGGTGTGAATCATTGCCTACTGTCTCTTTGTTGGCGAGCATCGTTGTTGGGATTAGGAAACCTAAGTTCTACAAATTCACCCTGCCGAGAGGGCCCTGCCCTGTTTGAATCCCGCTAGTTCTGACGAAATTAAGGTCTGTCGTTACGATTATATCGTCTGTCGTCATGTCGGTAGTTTCCATAGTTTCTTGTCGGTCATGTGGTAGAGAATTTCTCCCGGAATCGTAACTGCGCCATGGACTGTTGCGTCTGAAGTCATTCTGTCTCCCTTGATTATAATTATTTTTGTTCCCATATCGCCTGTTTCTCTCAGTGTCTCTGCCATAGTCATTACTGTGGAGAGGTGATTTTTCCCTGTAATTATTAGTACTCTGCCAACGGCTGTCATACGGGTGGTGTCTGTTTTGGTCAAGATTTGCGATGTAAGAATAGCTTTGTGGTGTCCAGTTATTATACCTGTCATCGCGGAGTCCACAGCTCGTGGTCGTGTGGTAGCGTTCTCGCTTCCCGCGCCCGGGTTCCCGGGTTCGATTCCCGACGGGGTCAGGGATTTTCTCTGCCTCGTGATGACTGGGTGTTGTGTGATGTCCTTTGGTTAGTTAGGTTTAAGTAGTTCTAAGTTCTAGTGGACTGATGACCACAGAAGTTAAGTCCCACAGTGCTCAGAGCCATTTGTCATCGCGGAATTGTGACGGACGGGACCTGCAATCATTGTTTTCCTGTTTTCGCATCCTGCGACTGTCTGTCAATTTCCAATTCTTGTAATAGCCCATGAAAACCTTCGATGTCGTCTTTGCATCGTCCTGCCAAAATAACATGTCTCAAATGTTCAGGCAATTTGATTAAGCGAAGGCGAATAACTTGTGAGGGGCTGTATGGGTTTGACAGATATAGATTCTTGTGCAACATGTCTTCAAAATATTTGACAAGACTGGAACATTCAGATTGTTCGAAATGTTTCATCGTTATGTTTCTCGCTATCTTGAGTAGCTTGAGACCAGTATGCTGAGAGGACGTCATGACAAAATTCTCCTTCACTGTGACAATCGTGAATGACCGATCGCAGTCTTACAGCTGGTTCATTCTCTAAGTACCCACACATAAATTCAAATCTGTGCTCTAATGAAAAGTTGTGAGGAAAACAATGAGAGAATTGATCAAGCCATACTTGTGGGTGAATGTCGTTGTCGGAATTTACGTGTGGTAATGAACAGCTTATAGTCCGTCGTCATGACGGCGAGTCGCATAATGGTCATTCTTACGTCGTGTCGGCGGTTTCATCTCAAAATTCGGTGCACCTAGCCGATTCATTCCATAATTTCCGATATGCCCTGTGTTATTATTTTGTGGCTTTTCCGTATTTCTATGTCCTTCTTCACGTACTGGAGCGCGAGTGTCCGCTGACATGTATACTTCTTGTATTACTTGTGCCAACTGATCTTGTATTTCGAGGATTTCTGTTTTGTGTTGCGTATTAATTTGATTCTGATTTTGTTTAAATTTCTTAATTTGTTCATCTTCTTCTGTCACAGTGAAGACTACGCGTCTAGTGTCATTCAGATCTTCTACATTTGTAGATACGTTAGTGAACTGATCCGAAACTTCGGCTACTTTCTCCGATAATGAACTGACTTCCTCAGTGTGTTTTTCTGACCCAAGTTTTAGAGTGTCCATTTGCGTTGAAAACATTTACTGTGGCCTTTGAGTTTTCCTGAGTTTTTGCAAGTTGCGTAACCCTTCTTTAGATGCAACTGAGCAATTTTAGCTTGCAGGGTGTTGTGATTTTCATGAACAATAATTTGCAGTTCTTTTATGGCTGCTTCGTGATTCAGTAATGCATTTTCATGCGACGAAAAAATAAAATTGAATCTAAATCTCAAAACCTCTGTAATGACTTAAAAACACACATTGGATGGCATTTTCAACCTAAGTAACACTGCAGTTAAATCTTCACGAGGTTGTCCAAGCGTTTGTTCCATAGTGTCCAACTTTCGAAGCCTTTGTCCCATTTGTTGCATTAATTGTAATAACAATGCGCTGGTGTCTGAGACATGATCCCGTCAACTTTCCGGCAGTGCATTTGCACCGGCAACATCCGAAGAGGAGGAGTAGGAGGAGGAGGAGGAGGAGGAGGTGCTTTTCGGATTTTTTTATCTTATCAGTGACCTTACGATAAAATCACAGACACACTCATACCCAACTGTGCCACGTATATAAATTTAATAGTTAAAATTCCTAGCCTTACGGAGTTCCAGATACATGGAGTTAGATAGTTACCTTTCATACGTCACTACAACATAGTTATTATAAAACCTTAGACATTTAACGACCTAATGAAACATCCTGATATTTCATAATACTGATAATATTTGTATGAGATCACTGACGCACATTTGCATTGTAGCCTTACATCTTTGTAGGTACACTACTGGCCATTAAAATTGCTACACCTAGAAGAAATGTAGATGACAAACGGGTATTCAATGGACAAATACATTATTCTAGAACTGATATGTGATTACATTTTCACGCAATTTGGGTGCATAGATCCTGAGAAATCAGTACCCAGAACAACCACCTCTTGCCGTAATAACGGCCTTGATACGCATGGGCATTGAGTCGGAGCTTTTATGGTGTGGACAGGTACAGCTGCCCCAGCAGCTTCAACACGATACCACAGTTCATCAAAAATAGTGTCTGGCGTATTGAGACAGCCCAGTTGCTCGGCCCCCATTGAACAGACGTTTTAAATTATTGAGAGATCTGGAGAATGTGCTGGCCAGGGCAGCAGTCGAACATTTTCAGTATCCAGAAAGGCCCGTACAGGTCGTCACACATCTGAAATGTAGCGTCCAGTGTTCAAAATTCCGTAATTGCGAACAAGAGGTGAACGAGATGTGTAACCAATGGCACCCCATACCATCACGCCGGGTGATACGGCAGTATGGCGATTCGGAATACACGCTTCACCGCGATGTTGCCAAACACGCATGCGACCATCATGTTGCTGTAAACAGAACCTCGATTCATCCGAAAATATGACGTTTTGCCATTCGTGCATCCAGGTTCGTCGTAGACTACGCCATCGCATGCGCTCCTGTCTGTGATACAGCGTCGAGGGTAACCGCAGCCATGGTCTCCGAGCTGATATCGATGCTGCTGCAAACGTCGTCCAACTGTTCGTGCAGATGGTTGTTTTCTTGACGCAGTGATCGAGACGTAGCACGATACAGCTATGCGGATAAGGTGCCTGTCATCTCCACTGCTAGCGATACGAGGCCGTTGGCATCCAGCACGGCGTTTCGTACTACCCTCCTGAACCCACCGATTCCATATTCTGCTAACAGTCATTGGATCTCGACCAACGAGAGCAGCAATGTCGCGATACGATAAACTGCAATCGCGATGGGCTACAATCCGACATTAATCAAAGTCGGAAACGTGATGGTACGCATTTTTCCTCCTTACACGAGGCATCACAACAACGTTTAACCAGTCAACGCCGGTCAACTGCTGTTTGTGTGTGAGAGATCGGTTGGAAACTTTCTTCGTGTCGGCACGTTGTAGGTGTCGCCACCGGCAGCAACCTTATGTGAATGAATGCTCTGTAAAGCTAATCATTTGCATATCACAGCATCTTCTTCCCGTCAGTTAAATTTCGTGTCTGAGCACATCATCTTCGTGGTGTAGCAAGTTTAATGAGCAGTAGTGTAATTTCTGCGATATTGGGCAGATAAGATATTTCTCTCCTATACCTTGTACAAAAGTTGCTTAGATGAACACGCAGACCGACATACATTAGACAGCAAGACTAGCGTCAAATAGCATTATTTTGCGATTTGTTCTTCCTTTGACAATTAGTGGCGAGTTCATACAGCTTTCGTCTCTGTACAGGAACAGGAAAAATATCTGCTTCCGTACACGTGGAATTCTTACGTATTACCAAAAAACCAAAGTTCTGTGACAGTTAATGCAGTTCTGCTGTTTAATGTCGTTATTTTATATCTAAAAGCCGTTGAAATATTACAGCGAAACAGCACAGAGAGAAATATATTCCCAGGAGGAGTTGAAATCAATGGCTTCGCTAAGGCGCCACAGGAGCATCTTCTCTCATGTTTCTGCAGACATTGACAGTTTACTTTATGCAACTTGTAGCCGGAATCGGCTCAAAAAAATAATGCTCATGAAGCATTTCATGTGACCCCCAGCGTCAATGAAAAGCGTTGGTTTGTTGTAAGCAAAATACACTCCTGGAAATTGAAATAAGAACACCGTGAATTCATTGTCCAAGGAAGGGGAAACTTTATTGACACATTCCTGGGGTCAGATGCATCACATGATCACACTGACAGAACCACAGGCACATAGACACAGGCAACAGAGCATGCACAATGTCGGCACTAGTACAGTGTATATCCACCTTTCGCAGCAATGCAGGCTGCTATTCTCCCATGGAGACGATCGTAGAGATGCTGGATGTAGTCCTGTGGAACGGCTTGCCATGCCATTTCCACCTGGCGCCTCAGCTGGACCAGCGTTCGTGCTGGACGTGCAGACCGCGTGAGATGACGCTTCATCCAGTCCCAAACATGCTCAATGGGGGACAGATCCGGAGATCTTGCTGGCCAGGGTAGTTGACTTACACCTTCAAGAGCACGTTGGGTGGCACGGGATACATGCGGACGTGCATTGTCCTGTTGGAACAGCAAGTTCCCTTGCCGGTCTAGGAATGGTAGAACGATGGGTTCGATGACGGTTTGGATGTACCGTGCACTATTCAGTGTCCCCTCGACGATCACCAGTGGTGTACGGCCAGTGTAGGAGATCGCTCCGCACACCATGATGCCGGTGTTGGCCCTGTGTGCTTCGGTCGTATGCAGTCCTGATTGTGGCGCTCACCTGCACGGCGCCAAACACGCATACGACCATCATTGGCACCAAGGCAGAAGCGACTCTCATCGCTGAAGACGACACGTCTCCATTCGTCCCTCCATTCACGCATGTCGCGACACCACTGGAGGCGGGCTGCACGATGTTGGGGCGTGAGCGGAAGACGGCCTAACGGTGTGCGGGACCGTAGCCCAGCTTCATGGAGACGGTTGCGAATGGTCCTCGCCGATACCCCAGGAGCAACAGTGTCCCTAATTTGCTGGGAAATGGCGGTGCGGTCCCCTACGGCACTGCGTAGGATCCTACGGTCTTGGCGTGCATCCGTGAGTCGCTGCGGTCCGGTCCCAGGTCGACGGGCACGTGCACCTTCCGCCGACCACTGGCGACAACATCGATGTACTGTGGAGACCTCACGCCCCAAGTGTTGAGAAATTCGGTGGTACGTCCACCCGGCCTCCCGCATGCCCACTATACGCCCTCACTCAAAGTCCGTCAACTGCACATACGGTTCACGTCCACGCTGTCGCGGCATGCTACCAGTGTTAAAGACTGCAATGGAGCTCCGTATGCCACGGCAAACTGGCTGACACTGACGGCGGCGGTGCACAAATGCTGCGCAGCTAGCGCCATTCGACGGCCAACACCGCGGTTCCTGGTGTGTCCGCTGTGTCGTGCGTGTGATCATTGCTTGTACAGCCCTCTCGCAGTGTCCGGAGCAAGTATGGTGGATCTGACACACCGGTGTCAATGTGTTCTTTTTTCCATTTCCAGGAATGTAATTTTCAAAGTGAAATTTTAATTGCTCATTCGTCAGAGCGGCCCTAGGTTGGTCTGGTGCTGTATAACTTTCATCGACTTGTATTGGCAGGGAAAGTAAAACACGAAGTATGACGAGTACTCCAGCAGCGATTAGCCTGCCGCGTTGCCCTGCGCTGACAGCTACCGCCGGTCTGCGGCGCTGCTCAGTCGCTGCTTTACTACAGGTCATTTTTCGTGTTTTACTTTCCCTGTCAATACATGTCGATGAAAGTTATACAGCACTTGACCCAGCTGGGACTGTAGAAATCCGTGTTTAAAAATGATTATGTTTTGGTAAATAGAAACAGAGGCTCTCCATTGACACTGTGCGTAGCGTGGAACACTTTAACGATTTGTTTGGACTGACTCCAGGTACACACTGGAAAAACTGAACTGCAGATAACCACCGAAACACTGGAGAAAATGTTGCTGACGGCTCTTAGGAGACACACTTAGTAAATATACATTCTTGACGATAAAAACTTAAAAAGGAGGACCTAGGTTGATTTCCGCGTTCGTTTTGGAAAATGCTGAGCCAATTTTAAGTCTTCTCCTCAAAAAATACTGTACGCAAACAACAAATATTTGGTTACACTCAGAGAAAAGTTGTAAAAAATTTCCCTCCCTTAGCTTACCTGACGACAATGGCGACAGGTCGGGCATCAGGCCACAAAGTTAAAATAAAAATAAGCTAACTGTATCATTAAAAATAGCAAACCGAAGGAGTATAGGAAGAAAAAAACAGTGAGGCACGGCCACGATGTGCTATTAGTCCCTTGCTTGTGTATGGTTGACTCACTTTTGTTTAGCTCTTTAATTGTCTTACAGTGGCATTTGTACTCCATCCAGAGGTTTGGCATAAAACCGCAATTAACATGAACAGTTTTCATGTCTGCCAAAATATTCAGCAGTAGGCACCTGTGAATATTATAAAGGACTCTAAAGTTATCACATGATAGTTACGTTTACTATTGGACGTCTGTTGTTCTATAACGAGCGCCACCGGAAGACATTCAGTGAGCCTCACCTTCAGTGCAACTTGGAGCATTTCATAACAGCAGCAGAGATGGCCTTTTAGATACCTTAAAGCCCACGACGTTTGCGGACGGATCGCCGTCTTAAAGAGCTTTTTTTCTGCTACATGAATTAAAATACAATACTGCGGTAAATTATCGCACCCGCAATGGATCTTAAAGTATTACCTGGGGCCAGTAACAAGCCTCCAGTTCATGCGTTTGGCAGCAGAGGCTTTACTCATGTATCCAGCCCGCCAGCTCATTCATCACCAGTGAGCGCCAAGTCGAAAAGGTGATAGTGCTGTAACCAAAACAGCCAGTTCTTTTATGGTTATTGTTGTAGTTTTCAGTCCAGAGACTGGTTTGATACATCTCTCCATGCTACTCTATCCTGTGCAAGGTTCTGCATCTACCAGTACCAACTGCAACCTACAGCCTTCTGAATCTGCTTCGTGTAATCATCTCTTGGTCTCCCTCTACGATTTTTACCTTCTATGCTGCCCTCCAATACTAAATTGGTGATGCCTTGATACCTCAGAACATGTCATACCAACCGATATCTTCTTGTAGTCAAGGTGTGCCACAAATTTCTCGTGTCTCCAATTCTATTAAGTATCTCATTAGTTATGTGATCTACCCATCTAGTTTTCAGCATTCGTTCATGTTCCGAAAGCTTCTATTCTCTTCTTGTCCAAACTATATATCGTCCGTATTTTACTTCCATACAGGGCTACACTCCATACAAATACATTCACAAACGACTTCCTGACACATCTGTTCTCCATGTCAACAAATTTCTCTTCTTCAGAAACGCTTTCCTTGCCATTGTCAGTCTACATTTTATGTCATCCGTACTTCAACCTGAATCACTTATTGTGCTCTCAAAATAGCGAAACTCGTTTACTACTTCAAGCGTCTCACTTCCTAATCTAATTCCCGCAGCATCATCTGACTCAATTAGACTACATTCCATTATCCTCGTTTGGCTTTTGTTGATTTCTTTCAAGACATTTCAAGACATTGTCCATTCCGTTCAGCTGCCCTTCCAGGTCCTTTGCCGTCTCTGACAGAATTACAATGTCATTGGCGAACCTCAATGCTTTTATTTCTTCTCCATGGATTTTAATTCCAACTCAGAATTTTTCTCTTGTTTCACTGCTTGCTCAATACACAGATACAATAACATCGCGGAGAGGCTACAGCCCTGTCTCACTCCATTCCCAACCACTGCATCCATTTCATGCCCCTCGACTCTTATAACTGCCGTCTGGCTTCTGTACAATTTGTAAATAGCCTTTCGCTCATTGTATTTTCAACATTGTCCACAAATGCTAGAAACGTAGGTTTGCCTTTCCTTAATCTATCTCCTAAGATAAGTCGCAGAGTCAGTATTGCCTCGCGTGTTCCAACATTTCTACCGAATCCCAACTGTTCTTCCCCGATGTCGGCTTCTACCATTTTTTACATTCGTCTGTAAAGTATTAGTGTTAGTATTTTGCAGCCGTAATTTATTAAACTGATAGTAATGTTAACTACACAGTTGCTGTGAGATAACACTTAATGAACGGTCCTCACATGCAAAGGATTGCGAGTTTGAATCTTCAGGTGCTTTCAAATTCTTTGGTTACGAATCTTTAATGAAAGACAGCAATCGTTATTGTTATTCAAGTGACTGGTTTAAACGTATTTTTTTCTTTTCCTGCGTCACGTCATTTATAAACTTACAACGTGTTCCAGCTGCTGTGATTACTTCTTCCTATCATTCTTCTTCCACTTGGAATCTTTGTGCGTGTGAATGTTATTCATTTTATCTATCTATCATAATATTTAAACTCTTGGAAATGCCGACTTGCAGATTACAAACAAAAGACAAGCGTTCCTGTTCGAAATTACTGTGCAATGCCTTAAGAAATGTATTTTTCGATACCAGATGTAATTTCTTAATGGGAGTCGTCGTTTGAAGATTTAAAACCTGAATTCTTACCAAACTAAGCAGAAAATGACGCAGATGAAGATTTAAACGAAAGAGTGAATTGTAAGTAAAACGAAATTCCAGCAAAATATGGAATAGATATAATAAATGCAATAACATGAACGAGAAGATAAACAGGGATGAAAACATAAGATTACGAATGGGAAGAAATTACATCAAAAATCTATAAATACCAACTAAATTGACATGCACAAAAGTCATAAGGGTAAAATGAATGATAGGAAAAACCTTCACCTGTGTTACTGTGTAGTTGCTTTGAAGAAGTCAGTTGTACCTGTGGCGACCTCTCCTTGTGAGCCAAAATTCATGAATGTCACATTTGCGGAACACCACATTATTGAGCGAAGTCTGTCTGCACGACGTATGACAAACTGCAGACAGCAAAGCAGTAGCCGTGAACCTTCATGGCTGTACCTGGGACCTAATAGTGTGCAAAGAAAAGTTTCTTATTATCATTGTCCTGTGAAATGGGAATCCGATTTTCGACACGGGCTGAATATATGTGAATCGTGAAACGAGGGCGTAGTTTTCAACAAAATGACGGTCATGCACGCTCTAGTGTCTTAGTACAAAGAATGGTAAGGCAAGTTTTGCAATAAATCTGAAAGAAACCTTACAAAGTAATGACGTACAAATACAAGATTCAGATTCACTACGAGGAATCGTGATGTCATATTCTCATCTCATGGGTTTATGAACACAAGAAAATTATTTCGGACGTTTCGGGAATGGTAACATATTTGAATTTACAGCACTGCGAAGTAAAGATATCACTTACGACGCTATAATCAGTTTTCATTCAAGCAAGAGCAACCTGTTAGCTGTACATGCAATCACACGTCATCTTTCCTACTCGCAGACTGATTGCAACCAGGTGATGTCAAAATAAACTCTAACTAAGCTTCACTACGGCAAGTGAACTGAAATTGCGCCATCGAAGTCTTCATTCACTGTGGGATCTCCTCATCACCAGGTATTTCTACCTAGCAAAAGGCAATGTTCAATCCAAATCTGGCTCCACCAACAAGCATCCAAACGAACAAGTAACAGGACATAGACTCCAATGTAATACCGAATACTCTTTCGAAATAAAGTTTCTCATGGTTTGCAATCTCGTTGGTGGAAAACAGACTCCACATGAACGTATAATTGTTTCTGTGATCATTCAAAGGGTTGCAACAGTGCTTGCATCCATTAATCGATACAGATTAGGGCAACTTTGCGTAACATATTTCAAGTACAGATATTTCGTTCTATTAATAACATATACAATGGGAAGAAATAAAAATGCCGAATGAATAGGTTAGCTACTATAGCGAGGAGTGGATCTTTCCTTGGCAAGAGGCTCCAACAAGCATTCCCTCCGTCGAATCTTGGAGGACACCATGGAATTTAATTTCACTGCCAGTTTGAGGCTGTGGTGATACGGATAGGCAGTGGTGCGCTACCTCCCGAGTTCTGTGGCGATTTCAGTCTGGCAGACAGCCGCCGGATATTGCCCACCAACTGTTATCTCCTCTCCCTTGTGAATTCACTCTTGAGTTGCCCCCTTCATCCCACAAACATCTTCAGAGAATATGAGATTTTTCTTCATTTCACACAACACAGATTTTGACGTATGATGTAAACTTATATTTTGCTTATTGCGCCTTTTAGCACTGTAAAAGATAACGTGTTTCTAGAAAAGGATAACGCAGAATAGACGTGTAAATTCCCGTAAGTTCTTGCTGGTAAGACGTCCAACAGAGATCTAACGTAAAATCAGTTACATATGCTCGTCAGCACTCACTCTTCATTATTATGAAAAATCCATTTTCTTCGCATAATGGACATGAGAATAAACAAGCTGCAGGATATTATCACCTTTTTCTGCAAACTCAGAAAAAAGTCGTTACCTCAGGAGAACGCAGATGCATCGTTAGGCCGTGACCTTTGATTCCATTTGAATTATGATTCATAGACTACAGTGTCATTAATCGATATTTATTCTTCTTTCGTCGACGTGTAGAGCACTTACAGTATTATTCCTAATGAATTATTAAGTTCCAAAATAATTACAACGTGCTGGTATATGCTAAAGTGCTTTGTAATACACATACATCACTAGAGAAAACTGTTTCGAGAAAGGAGGAAGAGAACAGATGAAATGCGGAGGAATCGCAACTTAAATTACCCATCCATTGTTGAAGCGCAGAATGGCTCAATGTTTTAACAGGCCTATGAATGTTTCCAAACAGAAAAAATATACGGAAGGAACAGGTGTATTGACAGGGTTTTCTAAAACGCAAGTAGCAAGTACTTAAAGTATCGTGAGCTGTATTACCACCACCTCGATTTTGTGGCAACTCAGACACAGGGAGAATAACATATCAGGACTGTATACTGCCCAACACTAGTATCACATCAAGAGTCATGTTATGGACGCGGAAGCCCATGGTTCGACTCAAGCTGATTATCTTGTACTCTCCTCTGAGGAAATCGGTTCCACTCGGCCTAATGGAATGAAAGATGATGATGCTTGTTCAGAAAAAACTAAATCTACTATCAGCTGAACAGATTTTGATGCGGAAATTGCAAAAATTCATCAAGAAAATAAATTGCCGGTGATGCTGATCGTCAGATGCCCGAAGAAAGGAATGACACTGCTCATTAAGACAGACAGCCTTTCACTCCTGTAGGTTGCTGTGTAGCTTTAACTGTTATATGAACTACATGTCCCTGTCGGCAAGCCAGTACCATCATCCGTATTCGACTTCGCTGACGCTTGCTTGTATGGCGTTCACTGCAATGGCAGTAGGCTACAATGTCAGCTGTGCAGAGATTATCGGCACTATATGGCCGGAAACGGAATGAGTTGTTAATTCTAACGCTGATGATCAGTTACATTTCTGGCAATATTTTGTTTCAAGTAAGATACCTGTCGTTGGTGTGTAATGGAATGGAATTGTGTAACACTGAGAGGCCATTTAGTTTCGGGTTTTGTACTGTCGACTTTCTGTCCTGCGCCAATCCGCCCATTTTACGGTAACACGGACACTTGGGGTCTTACTTGTTGTGTACAAAGTGCGCAGCGTAAGGTGAAACTCAGATCTCTTTCCGTGGACGGTTCAAGATATAAGGTTGTCTCTAAATGATTTAGTCCTCTTAACTACTGTATGAATCGAGATGCTGAAAAGACGTACTTCTTACAATGGCATAACAAAGATCTTGAAAACACGGGTACAGAGTTGTAACGCTTTGTAATGTTATCCGAGAAACTCTTCTGAAAAATATTGAAGAAATGTGCCAACACTGAAATAAAGAACGGCCCATCCAGTTGTTATAGTATTTACAGGGTGGCCCATTGATCGTGACCGGGCCAAAGATGTCGCGAAATAAGCGTCAAACGAAAAAACTACAAAGAACTAAACCTGTGTAGCTTGAAGGGGGAAACCAGATGGCGCTATAGTTGGCCCACTAGATGGCGCTGCCATAGGTCAAACAGATATCAACTACGTTTGTAAATATGAAATCCAATTTGTTATTACATATTCCTGTAGTACGTAAAGAAATATGATTGTTTTAGTTGGACCACTTTTGTCGCTTTGATAAATGGCGCTGTAATGGTCACAGACAAAGGGTCAAAATTTCAGACGAACAATTGGTAACAGGTAGGTTTTTTAAATGAAAAACAGAACGTAGGTAAGTTTGACATTTGATTTCGGTTGTTCCAATGTGATACGTATTCCTTCGTGAACTTATCATTTCCGAGAACGCATGCTGTTAAACCGTGATTACCTGTGAATACCACATTAATGCAATAAATGCTCAAAATGATGTCCGTCAACCTCAATGTATTTGGCAATACGGGCTTTGGTATGGTGCTTCGACGACCAATCCACCTGTCATGGTATATTCAATACCGCTTTAACAGCTATGTGTCGGACATCCATCAAGTTAGAAGTACATCGCCATTCTGTCACGCAATGAAACATCTTCTAGTAACATGGGTAGAACATTACGTAGCAAATCAGCATACATTGCACCATTTAGATCGCCATCGATAAAATGGGGGACAATTATCCTTCCTCCCATAATATCGCACCATAAATTAACCCGCCAAGGTCGCTGATGTTCCACTTGTTGCAGCCATTGTGGATTTTCCGTTGCCCAATAGTGCATATTATGCCGGTTTACGTTAGCGCTATTAGTGAATGACGCTTCGCTGCTGAATAGAACGCGTGCAAAAAATCTGTCATCGTCCCGTAATTTCTCTTGTGCCCAATAGCAGAACAGTACACGACGTTCAAAGTCGTCGCCATGCAATTCCTGGTGCATAGAGAAATGGTACGGGTGCAATCTATGTTCATGTAGCATTCTCAACACCGACGTTTTTGGGATTCCCGATTCTCTCGCAATTTGTCTGCGGATTAGCGGTGACAGCAGCTAAAACACCTACTTGTGTATCATTTGTTGCAGGTCGTGGTTGACGTTTCACATGTGGGTGAACACTTGCTGTTTCCTTAAATAACGTAACTATCCGGCGAACGGTCCGGACACTTGGATGATGTCGTCCAGGAAACCGAGGAGCATACATAGCATACGCCCATTGGGCATTTTGATCACATCAACACGATATCGACCTTTACCGCAGTTGGTAAACGGTCCATTTTAACACGAGTAATGTATCCCGAAGCAAATATCGTCCGCACTGGCGGAATGTTACGTGACACTACGTACTTATACGTTTGTGACCATTACAGCGCCATCTATCACAAAGCGAAAAAAGTAGCCCAACTAAAACATTCTTATTTCTTTAAGTACTACACGAATATGTAATAACAAATGAGGGTTCTTATTTTTAAAAAAACGCATTTGATATCCGTTTGACCTATGGCAGCTCCATCTAGCGGGCCAACCATAGCGCCATCTGGTTTCCCCCTTCAAGCTAGACGAGTTTCGTTCTTCGAAATTTTTTCGTTCGATGCTAATTACGTGAGATATTGGGCCCGGTCACTATCAATGGACCACCCTGCATACATCGAAGAGAGAATCTCATACCAGGGTCTGTCATTCTATAAACATATTAGATTGTTTACCTGTCTGCACAAAAGTTGTCCACTTGAACGTGGGTACGTACATACATTTGAAATAGTTTTCCTAAGCGATTTCGGTCAGTCAGAGTATAGTTCTATACTGTCGCGAAAGATACTGCACTCTCGAGGACTGGGTCCAGCGGCGCCATGTCATAATATGTGCATACTGGCGGTTTGTAGTATCAGTGAATCAGTTGTCACGACAGTCAGCCATCAGATAGCGCCCTCCGTTTTGACTCTGCAGCGAGTAACTGTTCTGCTGTTAGAAGTGAACAGTGTCTCTGACATTTATTGTAGGATGCGATCATGCCCAGCCGACGTGTGCATGCTCAAATTGAACAACACCCATTATATGACGTATCGACGGATTGCTGCACATGTTGGGAACAATGTAGCGGTGGGGTGTCTGCTTTCAGCAATGAACAGTGCAGCATTCCCACTAAAGTATACCATGTTCTGGCCGTTTGCATAAAAGAGATGTGTAAACAGCAGTGGCCGACGGAACAGCATCCAGGAACCAAATCCGGGCACATGTTGCAGCTGTTTGGTGTTCATGGACCATTGGGACAGTTTGCGTGCAGCAAGATTAAGATGACGTGTGCCTCAGGTCTGGCTACCACTGATAGAACGCTGGTATCGTGAAAGAGTTGACTGGAGGCAGGAACGGCTCTCTTTTGTCTTCAGTGATGAACGTACACGTATATGACGTAGACCTTGTGACAGGCCTATTCTGAAGTGCACACTAGTTCCATCCCAGGCTTCATGTTCTAGAGTGACCATCAGACAACTTGCGGTAACATTTAGTGTTTCTTCAGGGTAAAATAACGTCGCTACATTGCACATGTGCTACTGTCATTTCTTTGACAAAGGGGATGTGCATGATCACTCGGGAAATGCTCGTCCATATAAAGGAGAATGTTGCGACACAGCAACTGTACAACAACTGCCCCAGCCAACAAGATCAACAGATCTCTCTCAAACTGCAGACGCATTGGTGAAGCGGGAACTCACTCGTTATCCAGAGCTTTCGGGGACCATGTTGAATTGCTACAAAAGGTGCGAGAGGCATCGGACAGTCTGTCGCAGTATACCATTCATTACGTTTATCATAGTTCGGATGCCTACGTTGCGCCATCGGTGGGTACATTGTATGTTGAAGCAAATGTTCACGCGTCCTTTAATCTGACATGAATATCTCATTCGGTGTGAATTTGCCATCGTATACTCCTACAGTGATGAACTAGCTGTCGCTTTCTTTTTTCTTCCTTCAATGCACATGGACTATTCGGAAAGTAGGTACCGATAACTCGTAGGGGGACATTAAGCGGAGTCAGTGGCGTCGACCGACAATGTGTACCCGCCAGGGATTCGAACCCGTAATCTGCTGCTGACGAGGCAGCTGCCGTAACCACTGCCCCACCGGGGACACAGCGTTATCTCACCTGCACGGACTATCTCGACACGCCTCACGGCCGATACACACTTCCATCGAGCGCAACCTATACGCAGTCCCTGTCCATTATACAGGGCTATTACAAACGATTGAAGCGATTCCATAAATTCACTGTAGCTCCATTCATTGATATATGGTCACGACACACTGCAGATACGTAGAAAAACTCATAAAGTTTTGTTCGGCTGAAGCCGTACTTCAGGTTTCTGCCGTCAGAGCGCTCGAGAGCGCAGTGAGACAAAATGGCGACAGGAGCCGAGAAAGCGTATGTCGTGCTTGAAATGCACTTACATCAGCCAGTCATAACAGTGCAACGACACTTCAGGACGAAGTTAAACAAACATCCACCAACTGCTGACTCCATTCGGCGATGGTATGAGCAGTTTAAAGCTTCTGGATGCCTCTGTAAGGGGAAATCAACGGGTCGGCCTGCAGTGAGCGAAGAAACGGTTGAACGCGTCCGGGCAAGTTTCACGCGTAGCCCGCGGATAATTGGCTCATGCCAGAACTGGAGACCGACAGCGCCGACTTCACCTTTCAACAGGATGGTGCTCCACCGCACTTCCATCATGATGTTCGGCATTTCTTAAACAGGAGATTGGAAAACCGATGGACCGGTCGTGGTGGAGATCATGATCAGCAATTCATGTCATGGCCTCCACGCTCTCCCGACTTAACCCCATGCGATTTCTTTCTGTGGGGTAATGTGAAAGATTCAGTGTTTAAACCTCCTCTACCAAGAAACGTGCCAGAACTGCGAGCTCGAAACAACGATGCTTTCGAACTCATTGATGGGGACATGCTGCGCCGAGTGTGGGAGGAACTTGATTATCGGCTTGATGTCTGCCGAATCACTAAAGGGCCACATATCGAACGTTTTTCAATGCCTAAAAAAACTTTTTGAGTTTTTGTATGTGTGTGCAAAGCATTGAGAAAATATCTCAAATAATAAAGTTATTGTAGAGCTGTGAAATTGCTTCAATCATTTGTAATAACCCTGTACTTCTGTTCGAGGTGCGATAACGCAGTGTCCCGGTTCCCGCAGTGGTTACCACAGCGACCTCGTCAGCAGGAGATTACGGGCTCGAATCCCAGTCCGGCAGATAGTTCTGCTCGTCGTCGCTGAGTGACACATGCACCGATGCAGCTCATAGCACTGATCCTTCTTCAATTTACACACGGTGATTCACAGCTGCAGGATCTGCGTAGCGTATGTTCTTTCGAAGGAACAGACACTGTGCATTCAAATACAAAATGTTTTATTTGCAACAATTAGTTGCATTTTCCAGCCACTTCTTTACATAGTCACCGCTCCGACTTGGAAGGTTCGTACAACCTTACGACAAATATCTAATGCGCTCGTCATAGAAGGCGAACGCCGATGTGTTCCGCGAATTCTCTATGCTGATTAACAGCTCCTTGCCTGTGCCAAAGCGTTGTATTCATAGTCAGTAGTTCATATGAACATAGATTATACTCATATAGACACAATTAAGGGGCTCCGGAACGCCCTATACTCGCAATGTTAAAATAACGCTTATAAATTACATCTTTCCTCACAAAGTATTTGAGGTAGGAAGTTGAACTTTTTACAGATTATTTATTGGAGTATCGGCTACAACTTAACACAGGGATTTTACAAAATTTTAGTTCAGTTATTAAAGATGATTTTTTTTCAACTGTAATGAAAATTCACATCATTTTTTTGCTATTTTTTATTTATATTCAGAAATATACAGTTTTTTGGAAAAAGGCTGTGTTAAATTATGCAGAAGGTACTGTGTAACATTTACTGAAAGTTTGAAACAAATATGTTTGGAAGATCCTTAGAAAACATGTAATTAGTATGAGAAAATAAAAGTTTTGGGAATCGAGTGACAAAGATTGGATTAACTTTTTAGTGCATTCCAGGTCCATAGGATGGATTATCTTCATCCTCTGCAACTCCTCCTCCAGCTTCCTCTTGTTCCTCCTCCTGTTTACTCTTGCTTGTATTTCTGGACTCTTTACAGCCCTGTCTGCAGCCCGAAGGCGTTCCTTGTCTAAAGCAAGCATCGCTCGTACCATGTTAAAACCTATCTTCATTGGCATATTTCTAAATACCTTGCACCTTACAATGTTGCCACCATTGAAAGTCGCAACAGCATCATACACACCAAAGTGAAGTGTTTCTATTACAACAAATACAGTCTTGGGGATTCTCGACCATATAACACTATTTACACTTTCATTGGTGTTTTGAATTTTTCCGTGAATACACTTTTTCAACAGTTCAGGTGCTGCTAAGTCTCTGAAAATAGGTTAGCCACAACACATACTTTATCTCACATCACTAAAATGTACCTGATGAACACGGACGTTAATAAGAACACCATTTGACAGCAGTTTAACAGCGCCGCAGTGGGTCATGCCCATGTAGAACACATTTCAAAAAAAATTTAAAAGTAGTTGTAGTCTTCGGAATTGAATAAATTATATATGTATTAAAAGGTAAGTCTGCAGATTCAGAAAACGCAAAAAAGTAAAAATTGAACTTTTCATGATTTTGAGCCTTTCCGGAGTCCCTTAAGAGCTGTATCGTGGGTGATCACTTACCATCGAAAACTAGACGAGAATCATCATTGACGCTGTGGAGTGCGGCCGAGTATTGTTAAGATGGAGGAATCGTATACGTCAGTTCCGTTACGTGGTCTGCTTGACATCAGTCGACCTCCCTCACCAGGCCCCTATACTTTGAGGGAGACAGTGTTTCCTAGAAATCTTTATGTGCTCACCGTGCGCTCAGACGCGATTGACGTGAATGCTAGACACACTGCCCAACACATACGTGCAAAGCTTCATCGGATTTTCACAACAGTTTCCATTTCGTGACCGATCGGGACTTACTTTCCGAATATCCCTCGTATTTACTAAAATGATAGCTACCCTTTATCTATATCTTACACAGTAAGGTAGGGGGAACTACGCCGTATATCAATAGCAGTGATCCATCTGCTATTTTTTTAAACGACGGAGTTTTGGCGCAGGAGCCCAAGACGATGATGTTAAAGCCTCAATAACCTACTTGGGGCGCCTTGAATTTCAATTTCAGCCCATTTCGTGGATACTTCAACGGAAAGTTGCAACTGCAACAAGTGTTCTAGCAATAGTAGACACCGAAACATCCTGAAGAAGATGCCAGCAGGGGGGGGGGGTGCAAACAACGATTACTTTATAAGGAAATATGACGCGCCCCAACAACCCGGAAGATTTGAACTTTCGTGACAACAACCACGAAAGCCTGCAGACTTAAACAACGTTAACAAGTGTTTTAAGTCAAACACCTCGCCGTTGCAAGAGGTACGTTTAAAATGTGCGCCCGCATCTCGTGGTCGTGCGGTAGCGTTCTCGCTTCCCACGCCCGGGTTCCCGGGTTCGATTCCCGGCGGGGTCAGGGATTTTCTCTGCCTCGTGATGGCTGGGTGTTGTGTGCTGTCCTTAGGTTAGTTAGGTTTAAGTAGTTCTAAGTTCTAGGGGACTTATGACCACAGCAGTTGAGTCCCATAGTGCTCAGAGCCATTTGAACCATTTTTTTTTTGTTTAAAATGTGCATATTTTTATTTACGAAAACGCATAATTGAAATGTTGTACTGATAGTGAATCAATGTTCACTGTCCAACAGAATTAGGTGCCCTCATGAGTACTATTTGCCAAAAATCACGTTCCAGAAAACTATCCACGAAAGACCAACGGATTTCTCAAAGTACCTTACACATAATTGTGTCAGATCAAGTTGCTTGACTGAGTGCGACACACCTCAAAGTACACCCATACAAGACATTGTGTTTGGTTAAATGTTCGAGCAGAGTGGCAATAGCGCTCCCCACAAACTACACCATAACGTGATGAACCATAGGAAAGCTTGCAGCGTCGAAATTTGGCAACAAATCACGGACATTGGCCGCTGCCGGCCGTTGCTCCTAACATCAGCGCCCCCTCAGCACCAGCAAGGCTTCTGTGACGCCGCTCTGTGTGTCAGTACCCTGGAACCAGCCTCCGAGACGCCACTCCGGTTCGATCAACGTACGCATCTTCGAGCGCGCTGCCGATTGAGCCAGACCCCTACCATTGCTCTGTCCCATATGGTTCGCGCTGGCCCACAAGCGCTGCTCTTCCGCATGTTCAGCGTCGACAACCAGCATTTAAACGCCGAGTACGTAAAGTTCGGCGCGATAGGGCCGTGCACGCTGCCTGCCACGTGGCAGGTGTCACTATGAGTGCGAGACTCACGAGAACTACGGACCGTGGCGCTTCCGTCACAGGACGTCACACAGCAGGTGTTAAGAGTGCCAGCAGCCGTCTTCGGCGAAAAACGAGTTACTATTTCATTCGAGCTTTGACTTTCCAATTATACATTGGCTCCACTAAGATTTGCACGGAGTCGAGCGTTCGCAAAGTGTGGCACACTGTCCGACTAGTGTGACGTCACAAGTACGTTGAGAGGCTTTCACGACCGGGTGACATGGCTGTTGATATACTTTCCGGGATGTGAGGTCGTGGTCCCAGAACTTTTCTGCTCCTTACGTTTCGTCCAGGACTGCGCTGGACTTCCTCAGAGGCGCTGCTACGCTGAGTCTTGCCGACTGACTGGTCGGGTGTCTGAGAGCGACTTATATATTGTGAGAAAGGGGGGCGTGGTTCAGGTGACACGTTGAAACGTCCCCTTTCAACAATTATACATGACTGCTTAAACTGACACACAATATTTTTTAGCGCAACGCAATCTGACTTTCAGAAATCTCTACAAAGGAATGGCCCTGACTAACATTAACCTGTACCTTTCACAAATCACTTACCTCACAAAAATCTTCGTTACTCCAGCTACTGCAATACATCGAGCGCCACTACTGTCAGCTAAATAAAAGATTCAAATTACAGAAGGCACTAACTACTGATAGGCATAGTTAGCAAATGAAAGATTTTAACAGAGAACAAACAATGAATTTACCTTAATAATCATAATATATATAGCAGTTCATGCCATCCAGTATTACAAATTTCAAAACTCCGCCGTTTCTCTCCCCACATCCACCACTGCTGGCGGCTCACCTCCAACTGCGCAACGCTACGCGCTGTTCACAGCCAGCTGCCGCTGCCCAACACTGCATTGGCAGACAACAATGCAAACTAGCTACAGACTGCACACAGCACAGCCAGTGATTTTCATACCGAGCGCTACGTAACGTTGCCGATAAGAAAACATAAACAGCCTACTTACAACATGATGAGCATTGATAATCCATAGCAAAGTTAAGGTTGGCTATCGATTACCACCTTGTCAAAGATAAAAATTGTTAGCAATTTTGTAGAGCCACTGTCCATATATTGCTAAGTTTCATAGCCTGCTCTTTCCTATTAAAATTGTCGTGATGTTTATAAATTTCGATAGCTTCTCTATAAAGCCGTGGATAGTAATTTAACGTTGTAGATAAAACCTCGGTATCCGAAAACTTCACTTGGTGGTTGCCTGGTTGGAGAGCATGTTCCGCTACAGCTGACTTTTCTATTTTTCCAAGTCGACAAAGACTTTTATTCTCTTTCAGTCGCGTGTTTACGCTTCTTTTGGTAGTACCAATGTAAACTTTACCACAGGTACATGGAATTTTATACACTATTACTATCCACGGCTTTATAGAGAAGCTATCGATATTTATAAACATCACGATAATTTTAATAGGAAAGAGGAGGCTATGAAACTTAGCGATATATGGACAGTGGCTCTACAAAATTGCTAACAATTTTTATCTTTGACAAGGTGGTAATCGATAGTCAACCTTATCTTTACTATGGATTCTCACTGCTCATCACGTGTCACCTGAACCACGCCCCCTTCTCACAATATATAAGTCGCTCTCAGACACCCGACCAGTCAGTCGGCAAGACTCAGCGTAGCAGCGCCTCTGAGGACGTCCAGCGCAGTCCTGGACGAAAGGTAAGGAGCAGAAAAGTTCTTGGACCACGACCTCACATCCCGGAAAGTTTATCAACAGCTACGTTGAGAGGGCCCGTATTTCTCGTGCAACTGCCGCAGCGCTGGACACTTCACACTATGTCGCCGCCGGGCCTCGGCCCTTGGGGGTCTGCCTGACTGACCGCCTTCACGAGCCTGCCAGCCGTCGCTGGAGTCCTCTGGCAGCCTGTCCTGCTCTCTGGTCCGCAGTCCAGGGTTAGATTCTGGGCAGCGCCCCGACCTACCGCAACGGCTGCCGCCATCGCCACCTCGTCAGCCACGCGGCCGTCGAGTCACTGCACCCGTGTGGCATGACACGGAATAAGAAGCCTTGTGTCCCTGTACCTCTGGCGTGCTAACTTGTCATTACACCATCGGGATACTATGGAAAGACGGAAATGCACTCGAATGACTGTAGGAGTTCGATGGATTAACTACAGACATGTGTTCTTCCTCATGCCTGATGCTTCTGAACAGTTACGTGGTGGAATACAAACTGTAAAAATTAGTAAAGAAGCAATAAGGAAGATCCGTTTATGGATGCATACTGCATGGACGAGGGACTTTAGCTGATGATATGCGTGAGGGAAAGTGCTATCACCGCTGTATGTTGAGAATGACTTCATTCTATCACACGACTAGTTTTGGCGGCAAATTACCGCCATCCTCAGGCCCCACCACTACCTAAAGACTACTTGATTTCCTTGTCGCAGTTACTGTGGGGATCCTCGTTACCAGTACACGTGGGCCGAGGAGACTGTACTCGACACAGTATTGTATTCAATGCAAAGAAGTTATTGTATCACCACCAACGTGGTCCTCTTCTCCTACTGCACACATATACTACATCTTTGGCTGAGAAACACCACGCCCATTACACAAAGCCTCTGACAACACAGTGGGTTTTCGTAACCAAACGAAAATTGGAAAACGGACGCATGGGATATAAAACTGACTACCAGGACATCTAGTTTTGGGAAAAAGGCTTTATTTGACTGGAAGTAATCAGGTTGATTTTTGTCCTAATTTGCATAACCAAACTAAGAGGGAAATGGACAAGCGTAAGTTCTACTCTGACAAAGTAAGAGTAAATCAAATAATGCCACAATCTGACGACAAATCAGTGTGCAGTTAAGATCTTTCGACCATGGGAACCTTGCTGCCCGGCATATTTAACTCTGGAGTACGTTTCCAGTTGCCATGTCAAACGCACACTGTAATGCACCAGTAATCCACACAGTAACAGAGCTGAGTCTACAGGAAACCCGGAACATGTATTTTATTCTGACAATGCGCCACTGTTGTTCGGCAATGGTCTTAGCGCGAGACAAAGAAATTGCACTAAGCACTACGGGACTTAACATCTGTCATCAGTCCCTTTGACATACAACTACTTAAACCTAACTAACCTAAGAACATCACACACATCAATGCCCGAGGCAGGATACGAACCTGCGACCGTAGCAGCCGCGTGGTTCCGGAATGAAGCGCCTAGAACCGCTCGACCACCACGGCCGGCAGTTAGAGACAGCACGTGTAATTTACTATCTTAAGTCACCACGTAAAATGGGTGAGGAGTCTTACTTGACTGATTCAGTCATTCACCTACCATTTTTCCTCTTATTTAGTATACTAGTCAACGAATCCAACTAACTTGGAAGCAAAATAATGGATGGCGGGACAACGCGAGACGCGTGTTAGAGGCACAGGTAAAATGAGCGAGGCACAGGTAAAATGAGCATTCCTGATCATATTAGGTCTAGCTGTGTCCAACACAGGAATGCTGTGTTCCAGATGTCAGAACTTTCATTGTACGGAAGTAAATAGCGAATTGCGCGAAAATCGTAAAAGAATGGAATGGAAGTGTTCTGGTGCGTTGTTACAGAAGAATACAGAAAATTACATAGAGTGATTCGAAATAACGAGTTTCTCCGGAGAATCGCCAAGTGAACGTTAATTTTGGGAAACTAGAAAAAGGGATTGTGTATTATAATGTGTATTAGACATTAGGTTGTTACTTACATTCTAATACGGCAAAAATTGAAAGAGCAGGAAGAGATTACAAGAAATAAGGCAATCAGTGACGGGTTTGAATGAAGACATCAGCACAGAGGAAATTATGGAGTGCAGCATCAGTCCATTTGTAACCCTCATGACAGAAATGGTCTGTTTCAAAGGAATGATAAGCTCAAAAGCTACATGATGAAATTAGAGGGGAGCAAGGTTTCTGATGGAACCGATTTAAACATGTTCCCCTCAGTCATTTATAGCAAGAAGTACTCAACTCTGTCCTGTTAAAATACTAAGAATATTCACCTTCACTGAAACAGCTACAATACACCATTTAGTACACAAGACATCAATACACGTTTTTTTAGGCCCTCATTCACTAGTTCCCCTGAATTAAGATACTTGTTATCAACGACAAGTAGCACTTTCTTCTTACAGGAGCACTTTCTACATACAGGAGCACTTTCTACATACAGGAACACTTTCTACCTACAGGAGCACTTTCTACCTACAGGAGCACTTTCTACCTACAGGAGCACTTTCTACCTACAGGAGCACTTTCTACCTACAGGAGCACTTTCTACCTACAGGAGCACTTTCTACCTACAGGAGCACTTTCTACCTACAGGAGCACTTTCTATCTACAGGAGCACTTTCTACCTACAGGAGCACTTTCATAACGAGCTACTACTCAAGGAAAAGCCAAAGTTGTTCAAAACTGGTTAAAATCATATTATTAGGCTACGTCTGTTAATTCTAGATTTAGAAAACTCGTAAAATATACATAAACTCTCTAATCACAACCGGTGTTTCAGAAAAGACAAACTGTAATGTAATTATTGAGAATTAAATACACCACGAAACCAAAAATGCGTAAGATGATTCTAGTTATTCCTGTGTTGTGACATGTTCATTTCTTTGTATCTTCCGTCTGCTGTGCGAGAAATTACAGCCAAACACGACGCATGTATTAACCATTTTGTCACAACTCTAAAAGCAACGTAATATTAGTTTATCCCCATTCCTTAAGAGTGTTTTAACAGTAAATAAACAGCTGCTTCCACGTCCTTTACGCTCGCCGCCATATTAGTGCTCTATCGTTCTGACTTCAGTGACACCAATGATACTACTACATAGGCTATTGGAAGAGGTAATTAGGTACGGAACACAAGCTCGGACTGGACAGGAAATACGGCGGGCCCTTTCAAAGTAAAGGATTTCGACTCAGCCAACATCGGAAAAGCACGGAAAGTCCTAGTGCGAATGGGCCGCCACGGACTTGAACCCTCGTTCTCCGAAACAAGCGACCAGTGTGCTAACAGTCGCACCACCTCTCCCAGTAAGAAACCAGGGTAAAATGGTACAATGCAGTGCCACCTCCAAGCTATACGTATCAGGCCAGGTAAATATGAATGAGGTGTGAGAGAGAGGTAAAGTGGAAAGCACAGTTGTCAGTGGTGTAAGTAGGCTGTTTATGTTTTCTTATTGGCAACGTTACGTAGCGCTCTATATGAAAATCACTGGCTGTGCTGTGTGCAGTCTGTGGCTAGTTTGCATTGTTGTCTGCCATTGTAGTGTTGGGCAGCGGCAGCTGGATGTGAACAGCGCGTAGCGTTGCGCAGTTGGAGGTGAGCCGCCAGCAGTGGTGGATGTGGGGAGAGAGATGGCGGAGTTTTGAAGTTTGTTATACTGGATATTATGAACTGCTGTATATATTATGACTTTTGATGATATTAAGGTAAATACATTGTTTGTTCTCTATTAAAATCTTTCATTTGCTAACTATCCCTATCAGTAGTTAGTGCCTTCAGTAGTTTGAATCTTTTATTTAGCTGGCAGTAGTGGCGCTCGCTGTATTGCAGTAGTTCGAGTGATGAAGATTTTGGTGAGATAAGTGATTTGTGAAAGGTACAGGTTAATGTTAGTTAGGGCCATTCCTTTGTAGGGATTTCTGAAAGTCAGATTGCGTTGCGCTAAAAAAAATATTGTGTGTCAGTTTAAGCACAGTCACGTATAAAATTTTCTAAGGGGACGTTTCAGTGGTTCCAGTTTTTTCATCTAGCACATCCCTCATATGATATTCTTCAACATAACCACTGTTACAGGAATACGATATTGTAATGTGTGTTTTGTTCAGAAGTACGATGCAATGTTACTCCTTTACGCAAGAGGTCACCTTCGTCACTTCGGCTATCCGTGCACGATTCTTGGCACAGGTAAGGCAATATTGTACTTGTCCTCCGATATCCAGGAGCGATTTTCAGTTAAAATGCCCTTCCTCTGCACAGAAATATACATTACGAATGTATGAGTGCAGAATGTACGTACATGGATGAAGCCATTGGAAGATTTTGTGGTGGCTGTGATGCATGCACGGCTATCGTAATCAGTCTGCGGTTGTCAGGTGTGCGCAGAGTCGCGACCGAGCGTAGTTTGTTTACTTTCTCGCTGCCGCTAGTACTTACAAACTTGATACTGAGTCACCATGTCAGAAAGGCTACCATGTAGATCACCTTCCATCACGGTCACTCAAGACCACAAGCCTTTTAAGTCGAACGCTTCATCCGTCACGAAGCTGAAATAGCAGCACGGGAAGGTGGATACGAATCACCTGCTATCACAAGTAGCGTCGTCCACGTCGAGGTGGTCGATGAGGCGATACGTAACACTGTTGTGATCAGATGTACAAACACTCACAACTTAAAACATTCCGATGGTCCCTTCGGAACTGTTACTGTTGACCATAAACGAAAAGGGTTGGCACACTACGTGTCTTCGAACTCTCGTTCCAAGTGCCACCAGACGTGGTCGCCGCGGATTTCTGACCGTATGGGACGGTAATTAGTCAAGTCGCCGAAAAATGAGAGAACTTAGAGACGTATTCGGTCGTAAAGCTAAAATTCAATTAAAAAAACACGTGCCGTCCTACCTAGTCATAGGTGGATGTGGAGCAATAGCATTCTACGATGGACAGTCTCGTACTAGTTCCGACTGCGGCAAAGAGGGTAATGTACATTAGGCGTGTATTCATGGTTGACTTACACAAAACCCGATAGGTGAAACGGCTCCACCTCCCTACGATAATGGCCCTCTCACTCATTTACGCAGGGGTGACACGGTCAACCGTCATGGCAGACAGAGAACGATTTGCAAGACAAGGAATGTCATGATCCTAGTATGAAGGCTTTCACGACAGGATGACGTATCTTTTGGTAAACCTTCCGGGATGTAAGGTCGTGGTCCATGAAACTCTTCAGCTCCTAACGTTTCGTCCAGAGCTGCGCTGGACATCTCCAGAGGGGTGTTTCTCCTCCGGTGAGTCTTGCCGACTGAAGAGTTTCATGGACCACGACCTTACATCCCGGAAGGTTTACCAGAAAAGAATGTCAGAATGTCTGACGGACACCATCACGAAGCCGACAGAGATAGACGATCGACCATCGACTTAACAGGGAGATTCGAGTGAGAAAATGGAACACGACACTAGCTTTGCACCGACCTCTGTTTTATCCCTGTGGGGGGTGCGGCGTAAGAACCACACTCTCATTCGGAAACGGAAACCTATGTCCGAAAACACAGGTCACCGACGAAACATAAAAAGTAACGTCGTAAGCCCTCACACGGTTGCGTCCTGCAGATGTCTTCTCCGGTTGACGACCGGACTGCCGACGACACGGAAAACAGAGATAACGTAGATACGCTCTCACTTGTTGCTTTTCCTGTCTTCAACACAGACGTTTCAGCTCTCCCGGGAAACACATAGCGAGAATACTGCGGGCAACAGGTACAGAGCCGGAAACGGCTGCGGGTACACCCTTGTTCACCCAGCTCGCAAGTGTCCTACCGCAGCAGGGTTAACTTACGGATCCTGGGAGGACGACAGAAACGACGACTGTACGCCACTGAGGAGCGAGAGAGAGAGAGAGAGCGAGAGGTGTCTCCTCACACACCTCGCAGCAGGTGACGGCGCGGGCACAGCCTGCAGATGACAGACCACAATATTTACGGTGACATTGACGGTGGGCCCCGTTGCAGGAGACTATATACACACGTGTCGCTACGCGACCAACAACGTTAACACCATTCGGACACGTACGAAGTTGTCGCTGCTCCAAGACATGCTCAGTGCAGCAGATATCGACATTTTCTATCTCCAGTAGGTCAGCGCAGATGATTTCCCGGGTATGTATGGTGTCCCATGCCTCACTAACAGTGGTGTCAAGGTTCTCCTCAGGGAGGACCTCGAGGTGGTCGAAATAAGATACTTGCCCGACGCTAGAGGAATGACCGTAACGGCGCTGGGAGTCCCATTTATTAATATGTATACCCCTTCCGGAACGAATCTTCGCCGCCACCGATCCCTCTTCCCGCAGAAGGCAGGCACGACGACTTGGTGTTATTGGAGGCCGGAATTATTGACGCTATAGGTGAAGGAGCACCGAAAACATCACTTGGCCAAGACGGACTCCCTGTGATATTTTACAGAACTGTTAAATTTTTGGAGTCTCCCAAGTTGGAAATCTGTCGGGAGGTTATGTCCATCGCGGTGTTGCTCCCCGCAGCCTTTGTCGAAGAATATTGATTACATAATTACATGATAACATGATAACGTGATTACACTGGTTCACAAACCAATAGGCGCTGGAACACATGTTCACTGCCGTCTGACACTCCTCAACTGCATCATGAGGATATTCACCAGACTGTTAACAAATCGTATATGACCAACCCAGCCTCACGTCATCCCAGCAGATCAGGCTTCTATATGGGTATCAAGAACATCTAGAATGCACTGTGTAGATAGCATGACATAATAGCCCTAGCGAGGGCACGCCGTATCCCAGAAGCACTGGTATCATTATACTTTAGCCAAGCTTTCGATCGGGCGGATCACGTATACCTGACCTCCGTTCACCTACACACATACACCGTCATGCTCTTCCTCCTCCTCCTCCTCCTCCTCCAAGGGCGACCTCAAAGGTGCTCGTCAATGGTCGTCTCCGTCAGTCCGTCCCGATTTCCAGATCGTTGCGTCAGGGCTGCCCCTGTCGACCTTACTCAACGCTCTGGGGCTAGAATAGCTCCTCTGCGGCCTACGTCAACGCATCATCAGACTAACGTTAGTGGCGTCAAATTTCACTATACAGAATATGCAGACAACCTGGTTTTCGTACTTCGCAGCCGTGATGATGTAACCAACGCACTAGGATGGTCTACCGCATACGGTGTGGCTTCCGGCAGCTGCCCGTGTCCCCAAATCGATCGTCATGAACACAACAGGCTGGATGAACCAAACCCGGCGTAGTAGTACTATCAAATGCTTCTGGGTAGAGTTTCGCGACGACTTACTGCGCCCTGCAAATCCCCGACATTCTTCAGAGGACACGCTACATTAGTGTTCACCTAGCATCACGCCTTCCACACGTAGCGCGTGCGCTTCCAATACCGTCAGTGGTGGCTCGACGAATATTAGCTGCATTGGGAGCCTACGTTAGTATAGGTACGCTGTTCGAAGTCAGTTATCAATCCCTGACCCTTCCGCTAGATGGGGATTTCTTGGTCTAGTTCATTCTTCGTATATCCATAACAGAAACGGACAACTTGGGACGTCAGCTAGTGTAATATATATGTTAAAAAAGGCGAAATTCCTCCAGTAGTATTAAGGTGTTGGTTTTATTGGCAACTAGTTTCGATGTTGCTACATCATCATCTTCAGGCCCATACAAGTTGACAGCAACCGTATGTGTCTAACACTAGTAGTCAGTTGTGAGATAGGCGTGTTCCATGCGGAAGGGAGGTAGTTGTAACAACATTGAAACTAATTGCCAATAAAACCAACACCTTAATACAGCTGGAGGAATTTCGTAATTTTTAACAAATGGTCTAGTTCACATCCACGGCAGACGGTGACCCTGATGTCTGCTCGCACGTCACGCTGTTGCGCCACAACCCGGGTAGTTTGACAGGGTTGCTGCTGGAGTCTTCAGTTTCGTCCTCCCTTACGCCCTCAATGACTCCGCAGGACATTCCCCTACCTCTTACTACTTGGGTAGCTGTTACATTGAACACAGTTATGTCCATACCGCAGTACCGTCGACGAAACAGGCAACGGCGAGGCAGATATATCGCGTCCTACAACAGACACGTCCACCAAACGACGTGGAGGTCAAAAACCCTCATGTTAATTGGAATGTTGCTTGGCGGACGATATATCCAGTTACACTGGATACACGCGTCCGATCAACATCGTACATCACAGTCAACAGCAAACAGATCACTGTCTGGCATCCACAAGCTATAAATGTGGCGGAATCGCCTCAACGTGAGGAATGCGGAGTACCAGACACGGATGAGCACCGTCTGAGATGTTGCGTGGCTGACAGATATTTTCCTACTTTCTACGGGTAACCCCGGAACATATTGCAATACCGAGCGAGGTGGCGCAGTGGTTAGCCCACTGGACTCGCATTCGGGAGGACGACGGTTCAATCCCGTCTCCAGCCATCCTGGTTTAGGTTTTCCGTGATTTCCCTAAATCGTTACAGGGAAATGCCGGGATGGTTCCTTTGAAAGGGCACAGCCGATTTCCTCCCCAATCCTTCCCTAACCCGAGCTTGCGCTCCGTCTCTAATGATCTCGTTGTCGACGGGACGTTAAACACTAACCACCCCCCCCCCCCCCCCCCAACATATTGCACCTCGGCATCTACTTTTTCCGGATGAACTGTATTTCCTTTGCACCAAAACCAATCCAGTGATGTGGGCCCGTGCGCAAGCGGTGAAATATTTATTTCACTATGGACCTAAAGATGTACTGGACTTATGCAACTAGGCTACAAGAACGTTTATTGCAAAATTGTTCGGAACCCAGGATATGGACATTATTTTCCTAGTTACATACGGAGTGCTCTACACGATCCTCCACATAGGTGAATCATTAACAGACAGAAGATACCCATTGCTTGAGACGTCACGACCGATTATCAGTAGAATAACCTAGGACATTAGAGAAGACGTACCTGAATGATGCAGGAGAGTAGCACATTTTCCGTTTCACCAAATATATTACTTCGGCGCACAGAAGTCCCGAGTTTGTTTTCTTAGCTTAGTGCATGATGCGGCTTAGTAGGTGTGGTGTAAAGAAAATGCAAATAAAATATATAAAAAACAAAAAATATTAAATATTTCTTCCCACTCTTGATTTCCCATTACCATTCCTACTACCTCGATTACGACCCATACTGACTCTGCACTCTCCGTCCCGCCCTCTATGCCAACCTTCCTTTATGTTACTCTTTTTTTTTTTTTTTAAAAAAAAGTAAGAGGTCTGTACCAGGAGGTTCGCAGGATCGAACCCGATCATATTAGTTTTATTTATATTCTTTTCAACACTAGTCATATTATGTCGTATATATTACATTTGACGGGTAAGTATGGTGAAGAGACGTATGTATTTGCGTGAACGTGAAATAAAATAAAAGCCAACTGCTCGAGATAAGCGGGAAATCCGTGTTGGAGTCTCGGTCCGGCAAATGTTTTCATTGTCGTCATTCCATTCCACAGCTGACGGTTGTGCATATACAATTCATGTAGTGTTATATGTAATCAAAATATTAAAAAGATAAAAGGTAAGAATTACTTCATAGAGAAATTACAAATTTTAAAATATAAGTTACGTACTATTTAGTGGCATATAATATTTTGAGCCTCCGTATGAGCTTACTCCCCACCACAAAAGCCTTTTCTAAGCTTCGAGTGCGAATGATGTATCTAGTCGGTAACTTTCATATATTAAATGAAACTGTCGTGATTTTGCAATTAACTCGAATTCAGTTCACAGAACATCAGTATTTACTCACTATGAAGTAATTAACGTAGTACTTCAGTTTCAAAGTTGCTCGCAGAAGCTTCTCCCAGATGATGTCTATAATTTTAATGACT
Organism: Schistocerca cancellata; assembly: GCF_023864275.1. Taxonomy (NCBI): domain Eukaryota; kingdom Metazoa; phylum Arthropoda; class Insecta; order Orthoptera; family Acrididae; genus Schistocerca; species Schistocerca cancellata. The sequence goes on along the minus strand of NC_064626.1, from coordinate 48,073,651 downwards.
TACGTTTCCTACTGGAATACGTAGCACAAAGTCACTCTAATCATACTGGCTGCCTTCGTTAATGCATGCACGCACAGGCACTTTTATACGAGTAACTGCTACGTCACTGTTCTCGTTCACTGGAGTGACCATATTCATGAAGTGCAAGTTAAAACGAACCAGTCGTTGTTGAACTATTGACTCGTAACTGCGGGGTTCGCACTGCCTGTTGTTTGAAAGCCAACAGCCGATATTAATTCAGGCGTTTAAATGTGGTGAGCCGCATCAATTACTGAAATTACACAGTGGTTTCCAGCATAGACGCGATAAAACATCATAATCGTAATTCGATCACGATGGCATTGACAGCTAGCTGTCAGACATGAGGCTCCGTTAATTCCACGATCAGCTACTGATACGTATGCGGAAAACTTTCCTTTAATGTGTCATACCTGTACAGGAAGTTGTAAGTCAGGTGGAATTCAACGTGTTTAACCAAAATTTTGCAGTACTTTGTAACAGAAAGATAAAGCTATGACTTTCTTCGGCTTGAAATTCGAAATAAAGGTAAATAAAAATAAACTTCTCTCTTCATATAGAAGGAAAGGTCCTGTGACTGACTCATCGTTGCCCAGCTCAAACCTCTAGAGACAGTAATTTGGAGAGGGTGCTGACCTTACATTTTAAGCATCGCTTAAGAAGGGATTTTTCGAAATTCCATCTCTAAAAGGTGAAGTAGGAGATAAAAGGCTTTCTTGAAAATATGCTGCTTTTAAGGCAATTTTGAAGCTACAGCTAAGAATACTGGATTCGAATTCTCGATCAGATATAAAAAAATTACATGTTTCAACATTTTTGTAAATTTAACCCCTATAAGGGTAAAATTGTGGGTGAAAGATTGTTGAAAAATATATCATTATGACATAACTACTAAAGCGTTTGTTAAGTCACATCTACGAACACTGGTATCTGATTTCTGTAATAAAAAATACGTGCGTTTTCTGGAAAGTCAAACACTAAGGAGGGCGAGAGGGTGGGGGGGGGGGAATAAAGGATGAAAATATTTATGAAAATTTGTTCTTATATTTAAAAGTTTTTATAGTTAAATCCATTAAAATCGCTTTTTCACTTCTAAATATATACACTGAGCTATGGGATGAAAATAAGTACGGAAATATCACTACGAGAACTGAAAATGCAGGGTTAAAAAAGATTTCTTTTTGGCCAGAAATGCAGTCGGAAAAGACCGAGCTTTTAGGATCACAATTAAAATGAAAAGTTTAGAATATATTGCAATTTGTGAACATCATAAATGTTCGATTAAAAGAAAACAAGGAAAGAAAGCTTTGCAGACCATACAGTTTACGCGTGTGAAACGGCGGGCACCAAACTAGAATACAAGGCATCTCCGTAAAGGCGTGCAAAATTGTAACAGGACGTAGAGGATGCTCCTCTAAACAATTTAAGGTAGTGAACCTGGGGCCGGAGAAGCAGGCTTACAGGGATAAAATGAATAAAATCACATTAGTGTGCATTTTTATTTACGTTCGATACAGACAATTGGAATACTATCATTGACGAAATAAACGTACCATGTGAACTGTGTCTTAGAAAAAGTGTTGAAACTGACGGCCACCAACCTCAATGCAAGAATGAGATCGGCGAACAAAATTCTGACGCACCCTGACAAATGTGCCTGGTGTGTTTCGAATAACGTCTCAGGCAGCTACTATTCCAGCAACCAATTCCATCTCAGTATCCGCTGGGATCTGAAACACAACTGAATTTAGGTATCCCCAAGTGAAATAGCAAAAGTGGATTCAGGTAAATTGACGTCGCAGGTCATGGAATAAGATATCCCATTCCAATCCAGCGACCAGGAAGTATAGCGTTGGGATGGTCGCGGACATCCACACTGAAGTGAGACGGTGCACCGTCGTGTTGTATCCACATCCTCTCACGATCAGCCAAGGGTACGTCCTCCAAGAACTCAGGTAGAAATCTTTGCGCGAACCTAAAGTACGGGAAGCCATTCTGACGGCCAGGTAGACTGCCAAAGAATCACCCTCCTGCTCGTTTCCTTGCAAGAATGAAAGAGTATACAATACTGGCCATTAAAATCGCTACACCAAGAAGAAATGCAGATAATAAACGGGTATTCATTTGACTAATATATTACACTAGAACTGAAATGTGACTACACTTTCACGCAATTTGGGTGCATTTATCCTGAGAAATCAGTTCCCAGAACAACCACCTCTGGCCGTAATAATGGCCTTGATACGCCTGGGCATTGCGTCAAACATAGTTTGGGTGTCGTATACAGGTACAGCTGCCAATGCAGGTTCAACACGATACCACAGTTCATCAAGAGTAGTGACTGACGTATTGTGACGAGCCAGCTGCTCGGCCACCAGTGACCAGACGTTTTCAATGGGTGAGAGATCTGGAGAATGTGCTGGCCAGGGCAGCAGTCGAACATTTTCTGTATACAGAAAGGGCCGTACAGGACCTGCAACATGCGGTCGTGCATTATCCTGCTGAAATGTAGGGTTTCACAGGGATCAAATGATGGGTAGAGCCACGGTTCGTAACACATCTGAAATGTAACTTCTACTGTTCAAAGTGCCGTCAATGCGAACAATAGGTGACCGAGACGTGTAACGAATGGCACCCCATACCATCACGCCGGGTGATACGCCAGTAAACGAATACACGCTTCCAATGTGCGTTCACCGCGATATTGTCAAACACGGATGTGACCATCATGATGCTGTAAACAGACCCTGGATTCATCCGAAAACATGACGTTTTGCCATTCTTGCACCCAGATTCGTCGTTTACTACACCATCGCAGGCGCTCCTGTCTCTGATGCATCGTCAAGAGTAACCGCAGCCATGGTGTCCGTGCTGATAGTCCATACTGCTGCAAACGTCGTCGAACTGTTCGTGCAGATGGTTGTTGTCTAGCAAACGTCCCCATCTGTTGACTCAGGGATCGAGGCGTGGCTGCACGATCCGTTACAGCCATGCGGATAAGATGTCTGTCATCTCGACTGCTAGTGGTAGGAGGCCGTTGGGAACCACCACGGCGTTCCGTATTACCCTCCTGAACCCACCGATTCCATATTCTGCTAGCAGTCCTTGGAACTCGACCAACGCGAGCAGCAATGCCGCGATACGATAGACCGTAATGGCGATAGGCTACACTCCGACCGTTATCACAGTCGGAAACGTGACGGTACGCATTTCTCCTCCTTACACGAGGCATCACAACAACGTTTCATCAGGCAACGCCGATCAACTGCTGTTTGTGTATGAGAAATCGGTTGGAAACTCCTCATGTCATCACGTTTTAGGTGTCGCCACCGGTGCTAACCTTGTGTGAAAGCTCTGGAAAGCTAATAATTTGCATATCACAGCATCATCTTCCTGTCGGTTAAATTTCGCGTCGGTAGTACGTCTGTTCGTGGTGTAGCAATTTTAATGACCAGTAGTGTTCATGTAAACAAACAGCACAGTACGTGTGAACTTGTACGAGTGCTGGTTTTAAACAAGCTGGAAAACTGTAATGCCCGACAAAGCGATAGAATACTTCCACATTTCCTTAGGCGCCGATGTGGCTGAGCGGTTCTAGGCGCTTCAGTTTGAAACCGCGCAACCGCTACGGTTGCAGGTTCGAATCCTGCCTCGGGTATGGATGTGTGTTATGTCCTTAGTTTAGTTAGGTTTAAGTAGTTCTCAGTTCTAGGGGACTGTTAAGTCCCATAGTGCTCAGAGCCATTTTGAACCATTTCCTTAAGCTGGGTCCTGCGACCCCAGGTTTCCTACCATATATTGTTTACTGGGGCATTCGCTTTGTGCTGTTCCATTTTGCACACCCTAACGGAAACAGCCCGTATATTGTGTATACAGGATGATTCTGCTAAGCTGTTCATCTTAGGTATCTCCCCAACCATGACTTTGTTTCCGCCGAGATGAATTACAGAAAGACCTCACCACGTGACTTCTAGTTACTTCTCAAAAATGGTTCAAACGGCTCTGAGCGCTATTGAACTTAACATCTGAGGTCATCAGTCCCCTAGAATTAGAACTACTTACACCTAAATAACCTAAGGACATCACACACATCCATGCCCGAGGCAGGGTCCGAACCTGTGACCGTAGCTGTCACGCGGTTGCAGTCTGAAGCGCCTAGAACCACTCGGTCACACCGGCCGGCCCTCGTTACTTTTCATAAACATATTAATAACAGGGGTATAGGTATCAACATCGCTCTTTCACACTGAACAATGGTAATTTCTGCAGCTAATATCAGACTTTTAAAGAAACGTATGTAGTAGAATTTCACACTCTAAAAAGCGATGGCTTACTTCACGGTATAATAATTAGAGAGTAGTATTTATGTTTTGAGTGTGGAGCCGATTGGTGACACATGTCCAAGTGTGTTCGAGTGTGCGTACGAGAGCGGAGTAGTGGAGAATTTAATTTGTCACTGGTACTAACCATACTTGTCTAAATGTGGTAGAACCGACACAACAGCTGCCAGCGAAATGACACTCCTCTAAGAATGATTAAAGACCCAACTACGGTAACAGTTTGGCCAAAATTGTGAAAGAGATGGATGTCAACAGTGCCACTGTGGTGCAGATGGAACGGAACAGGTGGACGCTTGAAGACAGGCCCAAACTAACCTGATATAGCCTGCCTATAAATTTCCAAGAACGAGTTTTACATAATTAATTCAGGAATATACACTATAGCCGTCTACACATCGCACCCACAGGCATCAAGAGGGCCATATCAGACCAACTAGAACGCGCGCAGAGGCGTTAAGACTTCCATACGTGAATGGAACGGGAGGACGTCCTAGTAACGGGTGCAATGAAAAGTTCCCTCCGCCATGCACTTCAGTGGCTTGCCGAGTGTGGATGTAGATGTACAAATGCGTTAAATCTCTGATATCTCCGTTGACAACAGTGAAGTGAGGTACGTATGACGGTTTTTAACTAACAACTTCGTATTAGTTTAACGTGACTTCCACAGCAGCACCACATTACCAACATCATCATCATCATCATCATCATCATTAACCAATTCAATCATTAAATGTTGTGGCCTCTTCGAGTCGTGGATTTAGGTAGGCTTCCAGCATCCTTCTGCAAGTGGGACGGTCTTTGTCCCATCTGTCTGGTGGTCTTCCTCTCGGCCTCCGGTGTTCTCTCTGACTCCACTCCAGTACTAGCTTCGTCCATCTGTTGTCTCTTCTTCTTGCGACGTGGCCAGCCCACTGCCATTTCAAGGAACCTACTGTCGCTCAGATGTTGTTAACCTTCGTCACAAACCGGATTTCATCTGCCCTTTTCCTATCCTTCCTCGTATAGCCCAGCATTGTTCTATCCACGGCTCTCTGTGCTGTCCTAAGTTTCCCTTTTGTAAATGAATTCAGTGTCCATGTCTCGCAGCCATACGTCATCACAGGAAGAATGCATTCATCAGATACTGCTTTCTTCAGATTTACTGGCATTTTTGATCTGAATACTGCTGAATTCTTCCCAAATGCTTGGCAGCCAAGCTTGATGCGTCGATAGATTTCTGGCCTTATGTCTCCCTTCATATTTATAATCTGGCCAAGGTAGGCATATTCACTGACCTCTTCTAATAGACTGTCCTTGACTTTCACATCTCCAGCTTTGACTCATTTGTCAGACGTTACTTTTGTTTTGGAAAGGTCCATGTTCAAGCCAACCACCTGATATACCGATGCAAGATCTGTAACTAAGTCTTTGGACAGTAAGGCAATATCATCAGCTAAGCTAAGTTGGTAAGCCTTGTTCCATTAATTCTAATTCCCTTCCCTTCCCTTACCTTCCCAGCTCAGCTTTGACATAGCCATTTCCAATACAGCAGAGAACAGTTTTGGGAAGATGGGATCGCCTTGCTTGACACCCCTCATGATGCGGAATTCTTGAGTTGATTCGCCGATGTTAACATAAGCTGAAGAATTCTCATAGATTTTCCTGATAAATTCAGTTTATGCTGCTCCCACTCCTTGCTCACTCAAAGCTTGGAGGACGGCTACATGGCTAACGGAGTCAAATGCCTTTTCAAAATCAACAAAGGCAAAGCAGAGAGGCAGTTGGTATTCATTCGCTCTGCTTATCAGTTCACTAACGATCAGAATGTGGTCAATAGTTCTAAAAGGAGAAGAAAATCACTGAAGAATGTGGTTATAAACATTCCCTCAAATTCCATTGGTGTCTCCATTTACTGTGATAAACGTTTGTAGTCGTCGGTTCTAAGACTTCTAAGAAAGACAGACACCTTCCAAAACACTGCAAATATTCGAAGAATGCGGCTTTTTAGACCCTCTTGTGGTGACAGAATTTGTCCATTTTTTCCCTTTTATTCTGGCGGTGAAAACCCTGTTTACTCGTTATGCACTTGACATACTTACACATATCGGTACGAAGTAACGAACTCCAGTATGCGACAGCAATTTTCCTAAATACACTGAAACAGGTATATTTTATTTATAACTGAGTAGCCTAAAGCCAATTTTATTAGATTTTGCGTTAACAATACTGTAATAATGAAATATTTCGATAAAAATTTCCATCTCCTATTTCAATTCCTCAGGGGTTGAGTTGTCAAAAGCATTGAAACACGCATTTTTCATTCCATAAGTCAAATACCAATTTTCCTAGATGTAACATTAAAAACGGTTTATTAACTTTTTAATAATTTATTTTCCAACAACTATTAAACTAATATTTTACTTTTATAGAGGTCAAATATCCAAAAGTGATTAAACACGTAATTTCTTATTTCTGACCGAGAAATCAAATCCAGTTTTCATAGCTGTGTCTTCAAAATTGCCTTAATAGCAACATGGTTTCAAAAAAGTCTTTTATCACCTACTTCACCCCTTAGAGGTGGAATTTCGAAAAAATTCCTTTCAAAAAAATCACAACCGCCTCCAAATTTCAGTCTTCAGTGGTTTGAACTCGAGGGCGATGAGTCAGTCAGGACATTTCCCCCTATATGTAGAGATAAGTTGTAAATATCGTTATTTCTCGGAACCACTAATCGGAGTTTTAGAACGAAATACAATTAAATTTGTCATTTTGGAAGTAAACATTTCCTGCTAAAATTAACGTAGTTCAGTCCAAAAGAGCGAAGTTGACACACAAGGCACTGTAATTAATAGAGCTATGAACAGACATTACACGTCGTTTAATACGGACTTCATCCAAGTTCATCTGTGTGAAAATGAAATTGAGATCTCTTAATCTCTACCGCTGAGTCAATTTTTTATTTTCTATATTTTTTTTGTTTTTTGTTTCTACATCTACGTGATTACTCTGCTATTCACTATAAATGCCTGGCAGAGGGTTCAATGAACCACCTTCAAGCTGTCCTTCTACCGTTCCACTCTCTAACGGCAAGCGGGAAAAACGAGCACTTAAATTTTTCTGGGCGAGCCCTTATTACTCTTACTTTATCGTGATGATAATTTCTCCTTATCTGGGTGGGTGCCAACAGAATGTTTTCGCAATCTGAGAAAACTGGTGATTCCTGTCGCAAGGAAAATCGCCTTGGTTTAATGATTTCCACTCCAATTCACGTATCATGTCTGTGGCAGTATCTCCCTTATTTCGCAATAATACAAAACGAGCTGCCATTCTTTGTACTTCTTCGATGTCATACGTCAGTCTCATCTGGTGCGGATCCGACACCGCACAGCAATACTCGAGAATAGGGCGGGCAAGCGTGGTGTAAGCAGTCTCTTTAGTAGATCTGTTGCTCCTTCTAAATGTTCTGCCAGTGAATCGCAGGCTTTGGTTTGCTCTACCCACAATATTATCTATGTGATCGATCCAGTTTAGGTAATTTGTAACTGTATTCTATAAGTTTTTAGATGAATTTACAGCCTTAAGATTTGCGTGACTTATCGCGTAGTCGAAATGTAGCGAATTTATTTCAGTACTCATGTGAAAAACTTCACACTCTCCTTTATTCAGGGTTAATTGCAACTACTCGCACCAAATAGATATCTTACCTATACCACTTCCTCCCCCCCACCCACCCACCCCCATGAACCATGGACCTTGCCGTTGGTGGGGAGGCTTGCGTGCCTCAACGATACAGATGGCCGTACTGTAGGTGCAACCACAACGGAGGGGTATCTGTTGAGAGGCCAGACAAACGTGTGGTTCCTGAAGAGGGGCAGCAGCTTTTTCAGTAGTTGCAGGGGCAACAGTCTGGATGATTGACTGATCTGGCCTTGTAACACTAACCAAACCGGCCTTGCTGTTGTGGTACTGCGAACGGCTGAAAGCAAGGGGAAACTACAGCCGTAATTTTTCCCGAGGGCATGAAGCTTTACTGTATGGTTAAATGATGAGGCGTCCTCTTGGGTAAAATATCCCGGAGGTAAAATAGTCCCCCATTCGGATCTCCGGGCGGGGACTACTCAAGAGGACAACGTTATCAGGAGAAAGGAAAGTGGGATTCTACGGATCGAAGCGTGGAATGTCAGATCCCTTAATCGGGCAGGTAGGTTAGAAAATTTAAAAAGGGAAATGGATAGGTTAAAGTTAGATATAGTGGGAATTAGTGAAGTTCGGTGGCAGGAGGAACAAGACTTCTGGTCAGGTGAATACAGGGTTATAAATACAAAATCAAATAGGGGTAATGCAGGAGTAGGTTTAATAATGAATAAAAAAATAAAAGTGCGGGTGAGCTACTACAAACAGCATAGTGAACGTATTATAGTGGCCAAGATAGACATGAAGCCCATGCCTACTACAGTAGTACAAGTTTATATGCCAACTAGCTCTGCAAATGACGAAGAAATTGAAGAAATGTACGATGAGATAAAAGAAATTATTCAGGTAGTGAAGGGAGACGAAAATTTAATAGTCATGGGTGACTGGAATTTGACAGTAGGAAAAGGGAGAGAAGGAAACATAGTAGGTGAATATGGATTGGGGCTAAGAAATGACACAGGAAGCCGCCTGGTAGACTTTTGCACAGAGCATAACTTAATCATAGCTAACACTTGGTTCAACAATCATAAAGGAAGGTTGTATACATGGAAGAATCCTGGAGATAATAAAAGGTACCAGATTGATCATATAATGATAAGACAGATATTTAGGAACCAGGTTTTAAATTGTAGGACATTTCCAGGGGCAGATGTGGACTCTGACTACAATCTATTGGTTATCAACTGTAGATTAAAACTGAAGAAATCGCAAAAATGTGGGAATTTAAGGAGATGGGACCTGGATAAACTGAAAGAACCAGAGGTTGTACAGAGTTTCAGGGACAGTATAAGGGAACAATTGACAGGAATGTTGGAAAGAAATACAGTAGAAGACGAATGGGTAGCTCTGACGGTTGAAATAGTGAAGGCAGCAGAGGATCAAGTAGGTAAAAAGATGAGGGCTAGCATAAATCCTTGGGTAACAGAAGAAATATGGAATTTAATTGATGAAAGGAGAAAATATAAAAATGCAGTAAATGAAGCAGGCAAAAAGGAATACAAACGTCTCAAAAATGAGATAGACAGGAAGTGCAAAATGGCTAAGCAGGCATGGCTAGAGGACAAATGTAAGGATGTAGAGGCTTATCTCAGTAAAGGTAAGATAGATATAGCCTACAGGAAAATTAAAGAGACCTTTGGGGAAAAGAGAGCCACTTGCATGAAAATCAAGAGCTCAGATGGAAACCCAGTTCGAAGCAAAGAGGGGAAAGCAGAAAGGTGGAAGGAGTATATAGAGGGTCCTTACAAGGGCGATGTACTTGAGGACAATATTATGGAAATGCAAGAAGATGTAGATGAAGATGAAATGGGAGATACGATATTGCGTGAAGAGTTTGACAGAGCACTGAGCGACCTGAGTCGAAACAAGGCCCTGGGAATAAACAACATTCCATTAGAACTACTGACGGCCTTGGGAGAGCCAATCCTGACAAAACTCTACCATCTGTTGAGCAAGATGTACGAGACAGGCGAAATACCCTCCGACTTCAAGAAGAATATAATAATTCCAATCCCAAAGAAAACAGGTGTTGACAGATGTGAAAATTACCGAACTATCAGTTTAATAAGTCACAGCTGCAAAATACTAACGCGAATTATTTACAGACGAATGGAAAAACTGGTAGAAGCTGACCTCGGGGAAGATCAGTTTGGATTCCGTAGAAATGATGGAACACGGGAGGCAATACTGACTTTACGACTTATCTTAGACGAAAGAGTAAGGAAAGGCAACCCTACGTTTCTAGCATTTGTAGATTTAGAGAAAGCTTTTGACAATGTTGACTGGAATACTCTCTTTCAAATTCTAAAGGTGGCAGGGCTAAAATACAGGGAGCGAAAGGCTATTTACAATTTGTACAGAAACCAGATGTCAGTTATAAGTGTCGAGGGACATGAAAGGGAAGCAGTGGTTGGGAAGGGAGTGAGACATGGTTGTAGTCTCTCCCCGATGTTATTCAATCTGTATATTGAGCAAGCAGTTAAGGAAACAAAAGAAAAATTCGGAGTAGGTATTAAAATCCAGGGAGAAGAAATAAAAACTTTAAGGTTCGCTGATGACATTGTAATTCTGTCAGAGACAGCAAAGGACTTGGAAGAGCAGTTGAACGGAATGGACAGTGTCTTGAAAGGAGGATATAAGATGAACATCAACAAAAGCAAAACGAGGGTAATGGAATGTAATCGAACTAAGTCGGGTGATGCTGAGGGAATTAGATTAGGAAGTGAGACACTTAAAGTAGTAAAGGAGTTTTACTATTTGGGGAGCAAAATAACTGATGATGGTCGAAGTAGAGAAGATATAAAATGTAGACTGGCAATGGCAAGGAAAGCGTTTCTGAAGAAGAGAAACTTGTTAACATCGAGTATAGATTTAAGTGTCAGGAAGTCATTTCTAAAGGTATTTGTATGGAGTGTAGCCATGTATGGAAGTGAAACATGGACAACAAATAGTTTGGACAAGAAGAGAATTGAAGCTTTCGAAATGTGGTGCTACAGAAGAATATTGAAGATTAGGTGGGTAGATCACGTAACTAATGAGGAGGTAATGAATAGGATCGGGGAGAAGAGAGGTTTTTGGCACAACTTGACTAGAAGGAGGGATCGGTTGGTAGGACATGTCCTGAGGCATCAAGGGATCACAAATTTAGCATTGGAGGGCAGCTTGGAGGGTAAAAATCGTAGAGGGAGACCAAGAGATGAATACACTATGCAGATTGAGAAGGATGTAGGTTGCAGTAGGTACTGGGAGATGAAGGAGCTTGCACAGGTTAGAGTAGCATGGAGAGCAGCATCAAACCAGTCTCAGGACTGAAGACCACAACAACAACACCACTTCCTTATTCGTTTTGGTCGTCTGATAACTTCACCAGTCGGTAAATAACAGTATCATATGCAGACAATCTAAGAAGGCTACTGAGATAGTTTCCTATGTCGTTAATATAGACCAGGAACAATAGAGGGCCTATAACGCTTCTTTGGGGAACGCCTGATATTACTTCTGTTTTCCTCAATGACTTTCGGTTAATTACTATGAACTTTAACCTTTCTCACATGAAATCATGAATGCAGTCGCACAATTGATGTGATATTCCACAGGCATGCAGTTCTATTAGAAGACGCTTGTAACGAACGGTGTCGAAAGCCTTCTGGAAATCTATAAATACTGAGTCAGTTTGACATCCCCTAACGATAGCACTTGTTGCTCCATGAGTATAAAGACCTAGTTGTGTTTCACAAGAACGATATATTGTGAATCCGTGCTATGTGCCAATAATTCGTTTTCTTCAAGGTACTTCATAATGATCGAATACAGTATACGTTCAAAACCCGTTTTGTAAATCGACGATTGTTATATGGGCCTGTAACTAAGAGTATTACTCCTTCTTCCCTTTTTGGGTATTGGTGTTACTTGAGAATTTTCCAGTCTTTAGGTACGGGTCTTTCTGTGAGCGAATGTTTGTATGTAATTGCTAAATATGGAGCTTATGTATCAGTATATTCTGAGAGGAACCTGACTGGTATACAATCTGGACCGGAGGCCTTGCCTTAAGTGTTTTAAGCTGCTTTCTTACAGAGAGGATGTCTACTTCTATGTTTCTCATCTTGGCAGTTGTTCTTGATTGGAATTCAGGAATATTTACCTCGTCTTCTTTGGTGAAGGAGTTTCGGATAACCGTTTTTAATAACTCTGCTTTAGTGACACTATCACCAGTGACTTTACCATTGTTATCGCGCAGTGAAGGTATTGATTGCGTCTTGCGACTGGTGTGCCTTATGTGTGAGCATAATTTCTTTGGGTTTTCTGCCAGATTTCGAGATAGTTTAGTTGTGGAAATTATTCATAGCATTTCGCATTGAAGTACGCGCTATATGTCGAACTTCTGCAAAACTTTGCCAGTCTTGAGGATATTGCTTTCTTTTAAATTTGGAATGCTTTTTTCGCTGCTTCTGCAAAAGCGATCTGACCCGTTTAGGATACCATTGAGGATCAGCACCATCACTTACTAATTTGTATGGTATGTATTTCTCTATTTCTGCTGATAGAATCTGTCTGAAATCTTTCCACTACTTTTCTACGCTAACTTCATCAGGTCGTAATGAGTGAAGACTGCATCTTGAAAAGGAATTAAAAGCATTTTTATCAGCATTTTTAAATAGATATACTTTGCGTTTCTTTTTGATGGTTGTAGGAGTTATGGTATTCAGCCTAGCAGCAACTGCCTGCCTTGTGATCGCTAATCCCTGTAGTCGTCTCGATACTCACTATTCCTCCAGGAGTATTTGTTGATAAAAGGCCAAGTATGCTTTCTCTACCACTTACGCTTGGAGTGGGCTCATGAACTAATGGTTCTAAATAATTTTCTGACAAAGCATTAACATTTCGGAAGACGTTTTATGCCCGCCGCTGGCTTTAGGCTTTTTCCAGCATATCGACTGTACATTTCTAATATTCTGCGTGGTGTCTGTTCTATATCGTGTCCCCCTACCACTTTCGCGCAACGACGTTCTGAGCGTGTTTTTTAGGGAATTGACTAGTTTGAACCTTGGACCTGTTGCTGCTAAGGAGACGCCAGACCACACATGACATGTAGAGTTCAGATGAGTTCAGTGAGACTAGCTATGATATAACCAAGTACTTAACGATTTCAGCGTCAGCTACACTGCACTCCCTGAAAAAAGAATCTTAATACTAACTAAATTTAGTGGAAGGGGTTCAAGGCTTTCCTATGTTTAGTTAGCTGGTACAATAACGTCGAAAAAGCAGTTAAGTTTACCATTCAAAATTTTATTCTACTCACAAAATATTGTTTATAAATTGCACTATTGGTAAAAGGAAATGTTTCAATACAGGATGCTAAAAACCAACTGCGTTCAACAAAAATGTGAACGAATATTCTCTGAAAGGGTTTCCAAGTTCTACATGGTCTACAGTGACCCTCAATTATTTTTAATTACTTATCTAACTTGTTATAAATTACAGTGGCTCATGTGGCTTCTCAATAATTATATAACAGAAAAATCATCGCGTTTCAGATTTTAACTTATGTAGCAAATGTGAATACCATGAGCTTCAATTGACGATCGACACTAGTATTACGTAAAAAGGGGATGTAACAGATGAGACTTCTGCAGTTCTGAGTGAAGCCTTATGCGCTCAAAAATGCGGCATCGCGTGCGTTCATTACCTTGTCGGTGTTCGTCAGGGGGCGGCGGCCAGCGCAGCTCCGTCTAGCTCGCCGTCTCGAAAGCAACTCTCTCCTAACTTCTCCTTACTACAATTTACCGAAGTTGGTTTAAAAAAACTATCTGGCTGTGTTTTCATCTGACCAGTCAGGGTCTCAATGCTAACCTTAAGCTCCGCCTACAAAAATTCTGTCTATCCAAGGAGAAACGTTATAATTTTTGTGGTGGGGCAATGTTTTTAAAGTTTGCAACGTAACAGAGACGCGAAAAAGTCTCACGCTAAAACTTGCAGCTGGTGTGGTCCTTTTAGTATTATCGTAAGATCTATACTGTTCTTCTGGAGGGCTCTAGCTTTTAACATGTTAGCTGGAAACGTGGGTGTCCATCCCTTATCGTAGGGCCTTCTAGCTTAACACGGTTCTGCTCTTGGCTTCTGTTCTCGTTTCTCCCCTCGGAACTGCATCTGTCTCACGGTGGGAAGGTATGACATGCATTTAGGCATTCTTGTGTTAGTCTGTGGTATTCCATTTGCTCACTCGTTACTCATATTACTTTGGTTAATTTAATGTCACGATTCATTTGGAGCTATGTGACATACTACTGGATTTGGTTATCATGTCAGGGTTTTCATGGAAGGTGTTGCATTTGCCTGACACCTTACACGTTGAAGTCACCACCGACTATAATTGTATGAGTGAGGTACCTATTTGAAATGAGACTCACGCTAAAACTTGCAGCTGGTGTGGTCCTTTTAGTATTATCGTAAGATCTATACTGTTCTTCTGGAGGGCTCTAGCTTTTAACATGTTAGCTGGAAACGTGGGTGTCCATCCCTTATCGTAGGGCCTTCTAGCTTAACACGGTTCTGCTCTTGGCTTCTGTTCTCGTTTCTCCCCTCGGAACTGCATCTGTCTCACGGTGGGAAGGTATGACATGCATTTAGGCATTCTTGTGTTAGTCTGTGGTATTCCATTTGCTCACTCGTTACTCATATTACTTTGGTTAATTTAATGTCACGATTCATTTGGAGCTATGTGACATACTACTGGATTTGGTTATCATGTCAGGGTTTTCATGGAAGGTGTTGCATTTGCCTGACACCTTACACGTTGAAGTCACCACCGACTATAATTGTATGAGTGAGGTACCTATTTGAAATGAGACTAAAGTTTTCTTTGAACTGTTCCACAACTATATCTTCTGAGTCAGGGGTCGGTAAAACGATCCAATTAATAGATTAGTCCGATCGTCAGGTATAATCTCTACCCATACTATTTCGCAGGAAATATCTACTTCAATTTCACTACGAGGCAAACTACTTCTGAAAACTGTAAATACTCCACCACCTACTGAATTTACTCTACCCTTTCTGAACATTGTTACATCGTTTGAACAAATTTCAGCTCAACTTATTTACAGCTTAAGCCAGCTTTGTGTACCTATAACTATTTGAGCTTCAGTGATCTCTAATAGGGTTTTGGGAAAGAACCAGATCACATTTGTATGAATATTTACAACTACAATACCGATCGTTTCTAGAACTACCATACTGTGTTTTACCTGCTCCATTTCAGACGGACGCCGTTTTAGGGTTCCCTGAGACACTCTAAACTAAAAAAACAGCCCAGTCCCTTCCACACAGATCCCGCTACCCATGTAGCTGCATCATGTGTGTAGTGGACTTCTGACATATTAAGTGGAATCCGGAAATCCACCACCCGATGGCGCAAGCCAAGGAATCTGCAGTCTACACGGTCACAGAACCGCCTGAACTCTGGTACAGAGCCGAGTGGAGGATCTGAATCAAAGGACCACAGTCGGTTCTATTGACGATGCAGTAGAAGGTGAGCTCCACCTTAATCTCCGAAGCAAGACTGACAGTCGTTACCATTTCTGCTGGCGAGAATCTCCTCCAATCCAAAGTGACCCACGTCATTAGTACCGGCATGAGCCACCACCTGCAGTTGGCTGCACCCTATACTCTTCATGACATCCGGAAGCACCCTTTCCACATTCGGAATGACTCCCCCCGCAGTATGCACACTGAGTGCACACTGGCTTCCTTCCCCTCCTTGGCAGCCATTTCTCCATTACGCGCCTAACGTAGGGGCTCACATCTTCCACCAAACCCACACCATGTGAATGCCCAGACCTTGCGGACCGAGAAGCTTCCTCTGTAACAGGATGGAAGACTGTATCTGACTTAGAGATATCGTCAGTCGCAGATAACGCCCGAAATTTGTTCGTCAAACAAACAGGGGATGGCCCTACAATCTGGCGCTCAGAAAGCTTTTCGCTGCCTGCCAGAATTTGGAATGATTTCCCACTCGACCACAGATGAGGGGTCAACCTCACTGCAGGCAATACCTGGGGCAGCCACAGTAGTGGAAGATCGGGGAACATGAGGGACGTGGTGCTCGACGTCCCTCACATCACCACGTCAGACACCCCCCCCCCCCCACCCCACAGTGATTCCCCTTGGCAACAGCCTCAACCTGTGTGACGGAAGCCAACACAGCCTGGAGCTGTGAGCCAAGGGTCACCAACTCAGCCCACATCTGTACACAGAAATCACAGTTCCTATCCGTTACTGCAGTCGCTCCTGTTAGAAGCTCATAAAAAATATGTAACAATCGATTGGTATACTCGGCCTATAAGCAGCAGGCATTCGAAGTGCTCTGTCTCTGACGGTCCAATCGACACTGAGTTACACTCACCAAAATAAATGACAGCCTATACGATACTAGAGTCCATAACAACCTCGCTACTATATGCTACACTGTGACTCAAATACATGGTTGGGCCTAGTAAGCACTCGAAAACGCAAGAAATTACGAAAATAATATAGTAACTACACAGGTATCTGTAAATAAATAGCTCCTGTTGTAAGATCGCAATAATCTATCTTTCACCGTACTAGTCCTGGGCGCATATGCCTATCATCCGCGGCATAAGCATTACAGAAGGCAAAATGAGGATCAATACACCTTTATGTCTAATGTATGGAGTTTTGTATGAGTTAACTTGACTTTTTTCTGCGTACGTGGTATTTGACGTGCCCCGTATACACTGGTTTCTTAGCACATTTCAAAAATGTTTGCTCATGACATGACAGTGGTAATCAGCATTAAATTTGGAAATTGTGTAATTTCCAATGGTGGTGTATTCTGTATTCAATGAGCATGACTGAGTTGTTTACATCATACACTAGACAATTTTATTTACAATTGGTACTACTTGTAATATCTGAATCTCACTCACTGTCACGCAGGTTGTAGGGTACATTGAAGTAAACACCGCGACTTGTGACTTTTAATTATTCCTAAAATTATAAAAATGTTTTTCACTTTCCGGGAAACCATTGAAAATTTTAGAGAATACTGCAAATTTCATTGATTTTACCGTCGGAAGGGACGTTGTGGGGTAAGAGACTACATTCTGAGGCCAAATTTTAAGCACCCCACCGTTTTCAGTCAAGGGCTAGTTACTGTGAAGGTGGCTAAGGTTTCAGTACGGATAAATAAGCCTGCCAAAGTCGGTATGTGTGTTCTGGACCTCTCCAATTTCCACACGTACCGATTCCACTATGCGTTTTCGAAGGCAAATTCCGCTGATCAGAAATTACATTATATGGCTACAGATAGTTTCATCTACTGCGTGAAAGGCTGTAATACATGTGAAGCAATTGATAAAAATTCTAAACTATTCGACACGTGGCGATGAATCTTATGGAATAATACTTTATAACTGTAGAAGATGTGGCGAGTGGTTCGCAGTTTGCGGAGTTCTAGCCCTCAGATCGATAGTGTATGGTTACTGGATAGGTGCAGGTGTCATCCAAAGGCGACTTAAGGGTGTGTGTCATGTGGCGTCAAAGGCTATCCCAATAAACTGGTAGAGGATTACAGTAGGTGCTTGCTCGAATGCTTTGGCGCCGTTCCAGATACGGCGCACAATGCAGTCTTTCTGCTGCGAAACCGTGAGGTACACTCCACAGCACAAAAACTGGGCCTCACCTGAATTCCAATGTGTAGGACGCACCTGACTTTAGGCAAAAAACATAGAATGGCTGTGTCGCAGGTCCAGTAAACCCTCTACAGTACAGTCATTTGACTATACGCATTGGGTATCGCAACATACTGTTAGAGACCTTTTCACTTTACGACACTTAGTCCAGATGCCAACCAATATGGTCATACCAAATTATTTAAAAAAAGTCATTGGAGATAGTCCTTAACGGTTGTAAATTAAACTTCATTACAATAAAACAATGGTTCAAATGGCTCTGAGCACTATGGGACTTAACATCTGTGGTCATAAGTCCCCTAGATCTTAAAGCTACTTAAACCTAACTAACCTAAGGACACCACACACATCCATGCCCGAGGCAGGACTCTAACCTGCGACCGTAGCGGTTGCGCGGTTCCAGACTAGCGCCTAGAACCGCTCGGCCACCTGGGCCGGCTCATCACAATACGTGACACTGTAGAAGTCCTACCACACTCATTAAATGACATAACGAGTTATTGTTCATGATCCGATTCTGAGCCTACTGTTAACCAAACAAACCTTTTGATAGTCTCAACTAGGCATAAAGAGAAGTAAAATATCGAAGTGTTAACCGGTATCAGTTTTGCAAGGCCGAATGCCAACCCTGGAAATAAATGACGGTACCTTTAGAACTGCACAGACAACTCCTAGCAGCTTTTATTGCCTCTGAGAAGTTACCTCTAATGTTATGTAATAAAGTGCAACGCACAAGTACGAAACGCCATGAGGTAAAGATGTGGTGATGGTCGGGAAATAGAGCTCAGTTGCTAAATGAATTGTTAACTAAACACAGTCAGCCATGGAATGATACTGGAACCTGAAACGACTATACATACTTCACTGGCATCTAGATTTGCCCATGTTAGGCTAGAGGTAACTCAACGAACAGTTCTGTGCTGCCTGAGATTCCAACCCTACGCATATTTTCATCGTTGACCCCACACGAAGTAGTGTCAACTATCAAATTTCCTTTCGCGTGTAGTTAGGATTGCGCCGTTCGTAGAGACCTGGAGGAGTTTGGCATCATGAGAAAACAACGAAACGACTGAACAGTATCATGTCGAAGGTGTCTAATCCAGAGAAAAATTTGAATTGAGTCCAGTGCCAATAGTCTGAAATCTCAAGGTTTCTTAAAATAAGAAATGAAGGTCCCATGACCTTATATGGCGATTATTTCGTGGACTAAAATTACATTACTAGTGTAAGGAAACTTACTAGCCATTACTATCCTCAATCCTACCAATCACCGAATTTCACATGTGTTAGCATAGTGTTTTTGGTCATGACGGGATACGCAGCACACGGTACGAGAGGTGTTGACGTCCACTTCAGCTGTTGTTGTCAATAACCCATTTGGGGGTCTAGTATTTAACCTCAAGCAGTGCAAAATCCTGAACTGTGATATCCAACCTATCCTTTTCCTTTACAATTTTAAGCTGCATTCCACCTGTATGCTAAAGCATAAGTCTGACAGAAGGCTAGAGACATTTTCGTTCATATTATAACTAGCCAGTAAGTGAAAAATCTTGTGGAAACATGTTTGTGACTGGCTCATGGGTGCCTTTGGGAATAGTTATGGTTCTCCCTCTAGCATGAAAACAATTTCGGTATGTTAGCTACATTTTGCACACAAGTTTCTGATCTATAATGCACCAAACGTAAACTGGCCAGCGATTATGTTACTTACTGTGAGCATTTAGAGATACTTATGGTAGACTACTTAATTTAGATGCATTATGGTAACTAGAAGCAACAATGAGAAGAGATCCTGTTCCATGCTGTGATGTCAAAATTTTAGGTATGGAAGAACCAAATTTCTTGCTGAGTAGTTTCCTTGAAATCGAACGAGAAGAACACACACGAATTCTAAAACAATGTTTCTTAGTTTTACTAAGTGCTGAGTAACACTTTCATTGAGAAACTAGCTACTGAGACACATTTAGCTTTGTTTCATATACACGGAAAATAATTAAGTTGACTCAAACTGGGACACTATCGTCCAAATAACGCATAGTGTCACATTCCTTTTATCGGTGTCAAACCACAGGCATTCTATGCCACTACCATGTATGTATCACGCCACACATCACGTCGCTTGTTACGTCACACTGGTGGGTACCGTGCTTAACAGTTACCTATGTGATAAATTCATGTCTGCAGACACATCAAGGCGAAACTACCCTATCTCCTACACTTAATCGACACTGTGACAGCAAAGGAAACTTTAGGAAAATCGCCAAGGAGAAACTGGAAATTCTGACGCAATATAAAAATATTGTCTGACGTCAGATTGGCTGTACTAATGGATGAGCTGTGTGGGATATTGTAGTAGCTTTGTGTAGATAATTACCACCTTACCGACCTGGACGTAACGTAAGATTCGACTAAGAATTTTTGTGTGAGTGCCTAACATCAAACTACATCTTCTCTGTGCAAGACAACTACGAAGGATACAGCATTGTGATTCTCAACGATCTCCAAGTGCAGAATAAAGATATAGAGTCGGGAAAATAAAAGTGCCCAGGTGGCAGAGTTCCAGGGTAAAAAGCAGAGGAAAGGAAATAAGAATTGTATCATTCCAATTTGGCGTGATAGTACAGCAACCTTCTATTGCTACTATTTAAGAACAGTCGTTGATTGGATAAATGTGTTTCGCTCGGATAGGGCATCATTAGGTTATTTATAAAAATTAGAATTTTCCTGCCATAAAGCATCTGCCAATAAGGCAAGATACGAAATAAAACGTTCTAAAGGGCAACCTCGTTGACGCGACGACAGGTATAGCAGCGCGGAACAGGACCTCGCTCAGGCAAATATCGGGATCTTTCCTTAGAAAGGTAACTGCCAATTTGCTTCCCCATCCTTCCGCAATCCAAGCTCGTACTCTGTCTCTAACGTCCCGTCGACAACTAAAACTAAGTCACTAAACTCCTCACCACCACCACAACGGCCTGATATATATATATATATATATATATATATATATATATATATATATATATATATATATATATATATACACTCCTGGAAATGAAAAAAAGAACACATTGACACCGTTGTGTCAGACCCACCATACTTGCTCCGGACACTGCGAGAGGGCTGTACAAACAATGATCACACGCACGGCACAGCGGACACACCAGGAACCGCGGTGTTGGCCGTCGAATGGCGCTACCTGCGCAGCATTTCTGCACCGCCGCCGTCAGTGTCAGCCAGTTTGCCGTGGCATACGGAGCTCCATCGCAGTCTTTAACACTGGTAGCATGCCGCGACAGCGTGGACGTGAACCGTATGTGCAGTTGACGGACTTTGAGCGAGGGCGTATAGTGGGCATGCGGGAGGCCGGGTGGACGTACCGCCGAATTGCTCAACACGTGGGGCGTGGGGTCTCCACAGTACATCAATGTTGTCGCCAGTGGTCGGCGGAAGGTGCACGTGCCCGTCGACCTGGGACCGGACCGCAGCGACGCACGGATGCACGCCAAGACCGTAGGATCCTACGCAGTGCCGTAGGGGACCGCACCGCCACTTCCCAGCAAATTAGGGACACTGTTGCTCCTGGGGTATCGGCGAGGACCATTCGCAACCGTCTCCATGAAGCTGGGCTACGGTCCCGCACACCGTTAGGCCGTCTTCCTCTCACGCCGCAACATCGTGCAGCCCGCCTCCAGTGGTGTCGCGACAGGCGTGAATGGAGGGACGAATGGAGACGTGTCGTCTTCAGCGATGAGAGTCGCTTCTGCCTTGGTGCCAATGATGGTCGTATGCGTGTTTGGCGCCGTGCAGGTGAGCGCCACAATCAGGACTGCATACGACCGAGGCACACAGGGCCAACACCCGGCATCATGGTGTGGGGAGCGATCTCCTACACTGGCCGTACACCACTGGTGATCGTCGAGGGGACACTGAATAGTGCACGGTACATCCAAACCGTCATCGAACCCATCGTTCTACCATTCCTAGACCGGCAAGGGAACGTGCTGTTCCAACAGGACAATGCACGTCCGCATGTATCCCGTGCCACCCAACGTGCTCTAGAAGGTGTAAGTCAACTACCCTGGCCAGCAAGATCTCCGGATCTGTCCCCCATTGAGCATGTATGGGACTGGATGAAGCGTCGTCTCACGCGGTCTGCACGTCCAGCACGAACGCTGGTCCAACTGAGGCGCCAGGTGGAAATGGCACGGCAAGCCGTTCCACAGGACTACATCCAGCATCTCTACGATCGTCTCCATGGGAGAATAGCAGCCTGCATTGCTGCGAAAGGTGGATATACACTGTACTAGTGCCGACATTGTGCATGCTCTGTTGCCTGTGTCTATGTGCCTGTGGTTCTGTCAGTGTGATCATGTGATGTATGTGACCCTAGGAATGTGTCAATAAAGTTTCCCTTTCCTGGGACAATGAATTCACGGTGTTCTTATTTCAATTTCCAGGAGTGTTTATATATTGCATACATGTGAATAAGTTTGCGCGCGAGGTCCTGTTCTGTGCTACTACACCTGTCGTCACCTCCATGAGGATGCCTTTTACTACGGTTTATTCGGTGTTTTGTCTACTTGACGTATGTTTTTGAAAGAAAATTTCTGACCTTTTGATATAGCCTGATGGTCTATCGGGGCGAAACGCATTGTTCTTGCGATAATAAAGAAAACTGTGCAGGTTACGACTGGTTTTAAATAAAAAGAAAATATGTAACTGTGGCAGATGTTGAAAGTGACAACCATTGATTCCTCGGCAGTTTCGTGATCGGTCAGCAAGTGCGTCATTCCAACACTCTAGCTCCTTTAGCAATCTTATCAGAAATGTTCTGCTGCAGTTCTTGAAAACTACATCTACATGTATCTGCATGATAACTCTGTAATTCACATTTAAGTGTTTGGCAGAGGGTTCATCGAACGACAATCATACCATCTCCCTACCATTCCACTCCCGAACAGCGCGCGGAAAAAACGAACACCTACACCTTTCTGCTCGAGCTCTGATTTCTCTAATTTTATTTTGATGATAATTCCTACCTATGTTGGTTCGGGTCAACAAAATATTTTCTCATTCGGAAGAGAAAGTTGGTGACTGAAATTTCGTAAATAGATCTCGCCGCGATGAAAAACGTCTTTGATTTAATGACTTCCATCCCAACTCGCGTATCATATCTGCCACACTCTCACCCCTATTACGTGATAATACAAAACGAGCTGCCCTTTTTTTTCCCACCCTTTCGCTGGGTAAGGATCCCACACTGCGCAGCAGTATTCTAACAGAGGACGAACGAGTGTAGTGTGAGCTGTCTTTAGTGGACTTGTTACATCTTCTAAGTGTCCTGCCAATGAAACGCTACCTTTGGCTCGCTTTCCCCACAATATTATCTATGTGGTCTTTCCAACTGAAGTTGTTCGTAATTTTTACACCCAGGTACTTAGTTGAATTGACTGCTTTGAGTGTTGTACTATTTACCGAGTAATCGAATTCCAACGGATTTCTTTTGGAACTCATGTGAATCGCCTCACACTTTTCGTTATTTAGCGTCAACTTTTTCTAAATTGCTTTGCAACTGATACTGGTCTTCGGATGACCTTACTAGACGGTAAATTACAGCATCATCTGCGAACAACCTAAGAGAACTGCTCAGATTGTCACCCGGGTCATTTATATAGATGAGGAACAGCAGAGGTCCCAGGACGCTTCCCTGGGGAACACCTGATATCACTTCAGTTTTACTCGATGATTTGCCGTCAATTACTACGAACTGCGACCTTCCTGACAGGAAATCACGAATCCAGTCGCACAACTGAGATGATACCCCATAGGCCCGCACCTTGATTATAAGTCGCTTGTGAGGAACGGTGTCAAAAGCTTTCAGGAAATCTAGAAATACGGAATCAACTTGAGATCCCCTGTCGATAGCGGCCATTATTTCGTGCGAATAAAGAGCTAGCTGCGTTGCAGAAGAACGATGTTTTCTGAAACCATGCTGATTACTTCAATAGATTGTTCCCTTAGAGGTGATTCATAATGTTTGGATACAGTATATGCTCCAAAACCCTACTGCAAACCGACGTCTATGATACAGGTCTGTAGTTCGATGGATTACTCCTACTACCCTTCTTAAACACTGGTGCTACCTGCGAAATTTTCTAATCTGTAGGTACAGATATATCGATGAGCGAGCGGTTGTATATGATTTCTAAGTAGGGAGCTATTGTATCAGCGTAATCTGAAAGGAACCTAATCGGTATACAATCTGGACCTGAAGATTTGCCCATATCAAGCGATATGAGTTGCTTCGCAACCCCTAAGGTATCTACTTCTAAGAAACTCATGCTAGCAGCTGTTCGTGTTTAAAATTCTGGAATATTCCATTCGTCTTCCCTGGTGAAGGAATTTCGGAAAACTGTCTTCAATAACTCCGCTTTAGCGGCACAGTCGTCAGTAACAGTACCATCGGCACTGCGCAGCGAAGGTATGAACTGCGTCTTGCCGCTTGTGTATTTTACATACGACCAGAATTTCTTCGCATTTTCTACCAAATTTCGAGACAATGTTTCGTTGTGGAACCTATTGAAGGCATCTCGCATTGAAGTCCGTGCCAAATTTCGCGCGTCTGTAAATTTTAGAGAATCTTCGGGATTTCGCGTTCTTCTGAATTTCGCATGCTTTTTCCGTTGCCTCTGCAACAGTGTTCGGACCTGTTTTGTATACTATGGGGGATCAGTTCCATCTCTTACCAATTTATGAGGTATGAATCTCTCAATTGCTGTTGCTACTATATCCTCGAATTTGAGCCACATCTCGTCTACATTTGCATAGTCAGTTCGGAAGGAACGGAGATTGTCTCTTAGGAAGGCTTCTAGTGACACTTTATCCGCTTTTTTAAATAAAATTATTTTGCGTTTGTTTCTGGTGGATTTGGAAGAAACGGTATTGAGCCTATCTACAACGACCTTGCTATCACTAATCCTTGTATCAGTCATGATGCTCTCTATTAGCTCTGGATTGTTTGTGGCTAAGAGGTCAAGTGTGTTTTCGCAACTATTTACAATTCCCGTGGGTTCGTGGACTAACTGCTATAAATAATTTTCGGAGTAAGCATTTAGGACAATCTCGGAAGATGTTTTCTACCTACCACCGGTTTTGAACAAGTATTTTTGCCAACATATCGAGGGAAGGACGAAGTCCCCACCAACTATATCCGTATGAGTGGGGTATTTAATTGTTACAAGACTCAAATTTTCTCTGAACTGTTCAGCAACTATATCATCGGAGTCTGGGGGTAGGTAGGAGGAGCCAATTCTTAACTTAGTTCGGCTGGTAAGTGTAACCTCCACCCATACCAATTCGTACGGAGTATCTACCTCGACTACACTACAAGATAAACCACTACTGACAGACACAAATACTCCGCCACCAATTCTGCCTAATGTATCTTTCCTGAACACCGTCTGAGACTTCGTAAAAATTTCTGCAGAACTTATTTCAGGCTTTAGCCAGCTTTCTGTACCCACAACGATTTCAGGTTCTGTGCTTTCTATTAGCGCTTGAAGCTCAGGGACTTTCCCATCACAACAAAAATAATTTACAACTACAATTCCGACTGTTCCTTGATCCAAGCACGTCCTGTATTTGCCATGCACCCTTTCAGATTGCAGCCCACCCTGTACTTTACCGAGGCCTTCAAACCAAAAATACCGCCCAGTCCACGCCACACAGCCTCCGCTACCCGTGTAGCCGCCAGCTGAGTGTAGTGAACCCCTGACCTATTCAGCGGAACCCGAAACCCCACCACCCTATGGCGCAAGTCAAGGAATCTGCTGCCAACACGATCGAAAAACCGTCTGTCTCTCTGATTCAGACCCTCCACCCGGCTCTGCACCAAAGGTCAGCAGTCGGTTCTATCAACGATGCTGCAGATGGTGAGCTCTGCCTTCATCTCGTAAGCAAGACCGGCAGCCTTCACCAAATAAGTTAGCCGCTGGAATCCAGAGAGAATTTTCTCAGATCCAAAGCGACACACGTCATTAGTGCCGACATGTGCCACCACCAGCAGCTGGCTGCACCCTCTGCTCTTCATGGCATCCGGAAGGACCCTTTCCACATCAGGAATGACTCCACCCGGAATGCACACGGAGTGCACACTGGATTTCTTCCCCTCCTTAGCCGCCACATCCCTAAGGGGCTCCATTACGCGCCTAACATTGGAGCTTCCAAGTACCAATAAGCCCACCATCTGCGATTGCTCGGATCTTGAAGGCTGGGAATCATCCTCTGAAACAGGGCAGGCAGCTGCATCTGGCTCAGCCAGAGACAGTATCTGAAACCTGTTTGTCAGAGGCACTGGGGAGAATTTCTGATCAGCCTCTGGGGACGTCTTTCGCTGCTTGCCACGCCTTGGAACGACCTCCCAATCAAACACAGGCAAGGGCTCAGCCCCACTGCGGGCAGCAACTGGGGCAACCACAGTGGCAGGCCGATCTGTGGACAGAAGGGACGAGGTTGACATCCTCATGATACCAAAGTCTGGCTTCCCACGGTGGTGCCCATTGGCAACAGCTTCAAGCTGCGCGACCGAAGTCAGCGCCGCCTGCAGCTGTGAGGGAAAGGATGCCAACTCAGCCCTCATCCGAACACAGCAGGCACAGTCGCTGTCCATTCTAATCGATGTTGAACAACAGTTACTGAAACACGAATCCGTGCCTAGATAACGCAAGGGAAACACGCACAAAATGTATGTACTAACTTGTACAAATGCCTAACGACTGCGCTACAATCTGCCTGAATTTACGATTACAGGAACTAAAACTCGAAATTACACCTCCCATACGAAACTATGTAACAAATAAGTGAACTAGGAGTATACGACTTGCTGCTGGCAGCTGCTTATCCAACGGCGGCAGGGAGCGTTGTAGCGCTACACTTCAGACTGGAGGGCTGCCCACACAAAGTAATTGCACAGTGACAGATCAGGTGACGTGAGTAGCCAGCTAAGGCTGCGACTAGACTAATATCTCCTAACATCTCTTTCATGTGTGAAGATTGTGCAAATGCGCTCCAAGTTTCGGCCGGCTGTATGGGCAGATGCGCCATCCCGTGAATTTAACTACGGGTCTCCTCCTCTTCTTATAATACGTATAATACATGTACATTAAATTACAAGCGCAACAATGAACAAGGGAAACGGTAACTATTTTATCGATTTTGTAATACTTAGAAGATATACGTAGTGGCCAATGGCAGTGCGTGTTATCCGCCGTGAATGGGCATGTGGGACTACCGTGTCCATTTTACACGAATGCCTACGGATCGCGTGTGGTATAGGGATGGTTGATTGCTGGGGATTACGAGCCTGAACTTTCCGCACAGGACTTTCACCTGTTCCCTCTCCGGACGCCACTTCCAAACAAATGCTGATGTGAAACATATTGTCTACATTACGCTCGTGGATTGGCTTCTGTGCGATATGGAATCCATACGAGATAGCATTGTTGGGAGATATTATAAGCGTCCAGTGAAGGGCAAATTGGTTTGTTCCAGCGTGAAATAGGCAATAATGTGTCATGGATATGATACGCGTGTTTGAAATTTCGTGAAAAGCTCTCTTCGCAACGAAAAACGCCTTTTTTTTATGATCGCCACTCAGTCATAAGTTATCTCCTCAGAAAGCGAAAAAATACTGTTGGTGCCCACCTAAATGGCTCAAATGGCTCTGAGCACTATGGGACTTAACATCTGTGGTCATCAGTCCCCTAGAACTACTTAAACCTAACTAACCTAAGGACATCACACACACACACACACACACCCATGCCCGAGGAAGGATTCGAACCTGCGACCGTAGCAGTCGCGCGGTTGCAGACTGAGCGCCTAGAACCGCAAGACCACCGCGGCCGGCGTGCCCACCTAAACAGGTAGAGATGATCATCATAATAAAGCAAGAGAAATCAGAGTTTGCACGGATAGATCTGAGTGTCATTTCTCCCGCACGACTTTGGGGAGTGCGACGGTAGAGAAATAGCGCAAAAGTGGTTTGATGAATCCTGCACCCGGCACTTAAGTGTGAATTGTAGAGAAACCATATAGATGTAGATGAGAAACTACTGAACTTGTGCTCGTTCCGTTGTTTATAATAAATTTTATATCATTACTTCCTATCTGCGCTTCCAGATTGAAATTCGAATAGCCGAGAGCTTAGATGCTTTGCCTCCAGTTACTTGCAGTATTTCTTGGCGGTGTATGCAACATTTACCGAGCACTGCGTTTAAATTGGAGATCGGTAATTGCGTCTTCCGCATCCAATTTCGCGTCGTTGTTTACGCGGCGGGTATCCGGGTTATCGGCGCACCGCACGGAAATTGCTGGTACTGGCGTGCTGGGCGGTGGAGTCTGCACCGGCCGGCCCCCAAGGCAATTACAAGCGCCCACAGACAGCCTCCGCTGCAACTGTCGTTTAAATGAAATTTACCAAGGCTGCCAAATTGGATCTGCTGCTCTCCGGAACAAAGTCGAATGAAACGCCCACAAAAAAAGAAAGAAATCAAATCGCACCATCTTCCTGACTTCCTTACTCGTCGCGTCGCCGTAAATGTTTTCTAACATGCTACATAATTCCCAGTGCTTCCCGACATACGAGAATATAATACACGTTTACCTTACTACGTTCGTACAATTTAGTTTTTACTGCTAGTGTGGGCAATGAATTAAATACATGCAATGACAAGTGATGAGCTGCGATATAATACAATAAGCTTACCATTCTCTGTAAGTAGTTCGTAGATGTAATTTTAAAATTTCAGACGCCTTTTACCTGCTGATATATAAAATTTACTTTGCAGCTTTTTATACTGTTTTACGTAGATTTTTCTCAGGAATAACACTGTCCTGTTACTACGGGGGACGTATCGGAAGTAATTTTCGTCATTTTTTGTATCACCTGTTATATCATCTACTCGCTCAAAAACTAACGTCATATGAATCTACACACATTCCTGGTTTAACGACGTAAAAGGCATCAGCAGAAGGGGACTGACGCAAGTGCTGAGCGCTTGTGAAAAGAGAGTAGCAGCAGACCGGCGTGCCACAGGTTATTCCAGTGGCCATCACGATGGCAGACAGACGTGTACCGACAACGTAGTGGCCAATGGCAGTGCATGTAATCCGCCGTGAATGGGCATGTGGGACTACCGTGTCCATCTTACACGAATGCCTACGGATCGCGTGTGGTATAGGGATGGTTGATTGCTGGGGATTACGAGCCTGAACTTTCCGCACAGGACTTTCACCTGTTCCCTCTCCGGACGCCACTTCCAAACAAATTCTGATGTGAAACAGACTGTGCGACTGTTCTTTGTATAGCAGGCGCACCAAGTTTTACCAGAATGATTTCTTCAAAATGATTGCAAGTGTCGACAAATGTCTCAGTGTAGGTGACGACTGTTTCGAATAACTGTGCAACATGTTTAGTTGGTGATGCCATGCTGTATCTGCTTTTGGCCACAAAGCTTCCGTGTGGAAAACAATGACGACTCTATCGGAATGTCCCTCCAACAACAGGGTGACTCGAAGCAGTTTACGGAATATCTTTTGATGACTAAAATGTTACCCACAACTATTTATCTGTGCTGACAATATACGTGTTTCTATTAAAATTTAAAACAACATTGAACCCAATCTTCTTAAAATACTTTTTATTGGAGTGAATGACCGGTTTCGACTGTGAAGATGACTCTTTCATAGGCTCCAGAGCGCTGGATGGACACTGCTAGATAAGTTCCGTCGACCCTCGACGCTCGTGTAACTGCTTATTGTACGCGTTTAGCTTACTACGAATGTACAACTCATCTAGCAGTGTCTAGACACTCTTTCATAGTGTCGAAACCGGTCACTCACTCCAATGAAAATATTTTAACATTATTTCAATCAAGACTAATTAAAATTGAAATTTAAAACAGTTTCAAGATCTCTATGTTATCAAGAATCTAATACACGTGTTTCCTGTTAACTACTCATTGCTCTGGATATGCATTTCAATTTCACCTACGAAAATCCAATAAATATATATCTGAAGATCTTTCAGTTTTTATCTCCTTCACCATCTGCTTTCTGTTAGCTAAATTCTGTGAAAGATTTCACTCTTTACCTGGAAAGTTCTTCAGATTTACAGTAGAAGAACTGTGATCAATATCGTTCTACATACTGTTTGTTCCTTGAGGGAAGTAAATTTCTTGTATAGGCTGTTGCTTTCTTTGAAAGTAAAAGCTTTAGTTTATTATTTAGTTTATTATTTCGTGGCCTTGAAATCATCAAGCTACAAGACAGTCAAACAACTGTAATGCATACAGCATGACAGATTTTGCACACACATCTGTGAGGAGGAAGCAATAGGTGATGGTGTCTCTAATTAGGGAATGTTGATTCCTCCACGTAGATGTGTGGAATACATCATAGTACATACGTAGAGTGCTTTTTTTGTGAGATTACGTTATAATGCCCCAGGGGACGAAATTAGCTGATCAATACATTACAAAATGGAGTTATTTCAAAATTAATTTAAAGCCTGTGCTGAAAAATGATTTCACTCCAGATATTTTCAGCACCTCCGGCTCCGCACTTACAAAAGAACTGTTTTTTTATTTGGCGTCTGTTGTGTTGTTCGTACATTTAAGCGTTTAGAATCTGTATGTTGTTTGTCTTTCTACTTGTCTCTAGGGCTGATGTGTATCCGGCCGCTGTGGCCGAACGGTTCTAGGCGCTTCAGTCTGGAACCGCGCAGCTGCTACGGTCGCATATTCCAATCCTGCCTCGGGCATGGGTGTGTGTGATATCCTTAGGTTAGTTAGGTTTAAATAGTTCTCAGTCTAGGGGACTGGTAACCTCAGAAGTTAAATCCCAAAATGCTTAGAGCCATGTGAACCATTTTTGACTGATGCGTCGTGTGAGAGTATGGTCATCATGATCTGTTAACACGGTATATTGGGGAATCGAATTGCACAATGTTGGGCCTGGATGTACGGATGGATGGTGAGCAAAATAAAACTGGTCAGCAAAATATTTAAAATACTAATGCGCATCCGACGTTTGTTCATGAAGAGGAAAACTGCCCATCACAGAAACTGCAGAAAACCGCGATTTCAGTGTAGGAATCTATTGCCCTTACATGCCTGCGTATGCACATTTCCTGCGTGCTCTGTTCAGAGTACTTGGCCGTGTCATTTTGTTTGAGTGAGTGAGAGGAGCAAACGTGTTCTGCCAGCAGATGAATGCAACAGAAAATGATGCTACGAAAAAACAGCGCGTGTTCATTGTAGAGTGTTACGCGAAGCACAATTCGTACAAAACGTGTGCAGAAATGTTTCTGCAAGAGTTCGACTCGAATTGTTTTGGCCAAGCCTCCAGCTATGTCAGCTATGTCAGCTTAGTAAGCTACATTTTACAAACAGCAAATGAAGAAAGATCAAAGGACTCTATTAGTCTGTATTCTTGACAATATAAAAATGGTTCAAATGGCTCTGAGCACTATGGGACTTAACATCTATGGTCATCAGTCCCCTAGAACTTAGAACTACTTAAACCTAACTAACCTAAGGACAGCACACAACACCCAGCCATCACGAGGCAGAGATAATCCCTGGCCCCGCCGAGAATCGAACCCGGGAACCCGGGCGTGGGAAGCGAGAACGCTACCGCACGACCACGAGATGCGGGCTCCTGACAGTAACTTTTGTGTACAGTGAAAGCTTTTCCATGCACTACACACTATGATGAGATTTGAGGTAAACTTTCCACTTAAGAGAGAAAGGGAATATTCTACTAATCATCTCGCCCCCCTTCCCCAGCGGTTAGTAGGTCTTCCGTATGAATATCTAAAATGAATAATCATTCCCCCCCCCCCCCACAATCCATTTGTATAGATATTGGAATGCTATGTCACAGAGAAACGTTGGTGTTATTAAAAAGTGAAGAACAACCTAGTGAAATAAGATTTCTGATAAAATCGCACCAATAATGACGAGTAATAACCGCATGATTTACGCAGAAGGTTGGTATTCAATTTCATTACGTGACTGAATACTAATTAACGATATCCCTCACATTAGTTTTACTTCGTTACACTTTATATTTACCACTTATAATGGAACGTTTTGATAACTTCCTACAGTTCGCTGGGTATTCAGATTTCCTATGACATAAATATCAGTTTTATAGTGTGCAAGCTTTATGCGGTAAGGTATGAAAGCACCTCAGCAAACTTACTTTATGTAGGGACAGACTGCGATACATCTGCGGATGCTTTGGGCAGTACGTGACATCGCGTCTTTCCGCAGTAGCATCGCCTGTGAGACGGTTCAAATGGCTCTAAGCACTATGAGACTTAACAGCTGGGGTCATCAGTTCCCTAGACTTAGAACTACTAAAACCCAACTAACCTAAGGACACCACACACATCCATGCATGAGGCAGGATTCCGAACCTGCGATCATAGCAGCACCGCGGTTCCGGACTGAAGCGCCTAGAAGCGCTCGGCCACAGCGGCCAGCTGACCAACAGACTTCAGAACCGAAAACCTAGGGAATGTTTCGTAAATGCTGCATTATGAACATCTTGAACCAATTCTTTCCCCATGTCTTTTACGCTAAGCTGTGAAGACACTCAAAACTAAAAATATCAGTGAGGATAAAAACCATTTTGTACGATGAATAAGTAGTTACGACCGTAGTTCAGTAGGTGATGCAACCATCTTTTTCTCGGCGAGTTTCGGTTGGAAAAATGTCGAATTTGTTATGGGACATGGTGAAGTATTCCTACTTCAGCCGCTATAGTTTCCTAAAGTTTCCATAGGCGGCGGCACTGTACGTGCCCTTCGAAGTGGCGGCAGTCCCCGAGGTGCATTCTAAGCGGAGAGTTGTCACTAAGTTCCTGTTCGTGGAAAACCAGATCATCTCAGATATTCGTAGGCGTTGCCGAATGTCTACGGGGATCTGGCAGTGATCAAATCTGAGTCGTTGGGCGAGGCGTCTACATCATGACGACAAGGTCTAGCAAACCTGTCCAATCTTCAGCGCAATTATCTGTGTGAAATTGCTTCTGCATTGCGAGGCTGACTGTGACTACTTTCTGTTGAGGATCGTCACAAGTGATGTAACATCAATTCGTCGCTTCGAACCGGTAACAAGACGGCAATCCGTGGACTGGCGTCGCACCATCCGAATAAAGTGTCCTAATGCACACCCTCTGACCAGTAAAGTCATGGCGACAGTCTTCATTGGCACGGAACGGATTACTCTGTCTGTTGTCTTGACACGTGGTGCCAAGATCAACACTGAAGTGAATTGTGCTATCCGGAGGGAAATTTAGCGCCAAAATGCAAACATCCTCTCGTTCTCCATGACAAAGCAAGGCCTGACAAACGTCTGTGCACATGAGAAGAGCTCAAAGACCTTCATTTGACAATTTCGCCTCATCCATCGTATAGCCCGTAACTCGCACCTTCCGACTTTCATCTGTTTGGTGCAATGAGTCATTCACTCCGCGGGAAGAAGTATGTGAATGATGGGGAAAGTTACTGGTGCGGGAAGACGTTGGTCATGACGTCGACCAGTAGGGTGGTACCATGTGGCCATGGCTTTCCCAGTATTGTGGCGTAGGCCCTTTCCATTGAACGTAGAGTACTATGAGAAACATGGATATATAGCCAAAAGAGTGGGGAATATTGTGGTTCTGGATAAAACCAACCAGATATCAGAAAGAAAGTGTTTATTTAATTACTGAACGCCTTTCGTACAAGAACACGCCAGTATTAAGAGAAAACATTTTTTAATTATATCTTAATCCTTCATCTTATCGTTTACAAATATGTTGTGATTAAATAGATGACATATTGCGCTGTCTCACCGTATAGCCGAGCAGCCTGTTCGTAAACTCGTATTTAAACATTCACTGGAACACTAGTTAAATAATTACTAGCGCATTACACACAACACTCCAAATAAAACTACATCATTTTATCATTGGTTTTAAAACATGTCAACTCACATATCGACTTAACTTGTATGCCGTAAAACAGAAACGTTTCACGCAGTTTATCCTTAACGAATTAAATCATTATTAACACGCAGTGGCACCCTGCGCCCGTTTGTGATCCCAAGATGTCCTAGACCTCTTGGTCTACTTGCTCGTTTCCGTTTATTCTCACGTGCCCCGCTCCCCATTAGAATGATTCATGTTTCAGTTGCTCCTGGAGATGTAGCAGTTTGTATGATTTTTGCCTGCCGAGTGCATTTGGTGGTATCCTTATGGGATGCTGTGGGAAGTAGAGACTTTTTGCTTTAAAGATACCTCGCCTGGTCCACTGTGTCCAGGACACAGTCTAATTGTGGTGTCCGGGTTGCTAAGGCCATTACCAATGGAAAGGTCAATAGAAATTGCTCAAGAGTCCTGATTATTCTGCTAGTTATCACGAACTCTTAGTAGCACTTATAGCGCTTTTGCAGTTCATATGTAAGACAATTTTCTTTTCACAAGTGTAGCAGTGTGTAGGTTAGGCAAGAAGTAAGCAATCCAAGACGAAATATGGAAAGGGAATTCACGCATTAGGAATAAGAACTACTGGGCGACACTATGTCTCAGAGACAGGACAGAACAGGGAACACAGGGTACTGTATGAACTGTATTCAGATGTTGCTGTAGAATAGACACCAGCAAAAGAAAAACAAGGCAAATGGAATGGATTCGAATCACATGGGAAGATGCTGAGAGAACTGAAGTAGGAAATGGGGCGCAGAAAGCAGTAGGCAAATTTTGCTGTGTGGGAAGCAAAATAGCTAAGCAGTGCCTATGTAATGGACACACGCAATGAAGAATTGCCTTAATAAGCAACACTATCCTGACAAAGACTAACTTATTAGTATTTTGTATAAATGTAAATCAGTCTTCTTTTTTAAGTATTTATCGCCCACGTTTCACTTCTCATGAAGCCTCCATTCTGGACAAAGAATACTGCCAAATAAGTATATGTACCTTTGTACCTGATGGCGTAACAAACGAAAATCGATTTGTAAAATAAATAATATTGTAGAGTATTACATCAATGTAGTATGCGTTTTCGTTGGTAACGTATTAAATATTCCACCAAGAATCAAAGGAAGAGCCACTCAATGCAGACAATGAAACTTTTTCAAGTGTGGTGCTACAGAAGAAACCGAACAACTAAATGAATGAAACTTCCTGGCAGATTAAAACTGTGCGCCCGACCGAGACTCGAACTCGGGACCTTTGCCTTTCGCGGGCAAGTGCTCTACCAACTGAGCTACCGAAGCACGACTCACGCCCGGTACTCAAGGCTTTACTTCTGCCAGTACCTCGTCTCCTACCTTCCAAACTTTACAGAAGCTCTCCTGCGAACCTTGCAGAACTAGCACTCCTGAAAGAAAGGATATTGCGGAGACATGGCTTAGCCACAGCCTGTGGGGTGTTTCCAGAATGAGATTTTCACTCTTCAGCGGAGTGTGCGCTGATATGAAACTTCCTGGCAGATTAAAACTGTGCGCCCGACAGAGACTCGAACTCGGGACCTTTGCCTTTCGCGGGCAAGTGCTCTACCAACTGAGCTACCGAAGCACGACTCACGCCCGGTACTCACAGCTTTACTTCTGCCAGTACCTCGTCTCCTACCTTCCAAACTTTACAGAAGCTCTCCTGCGAACCTTGCAGAACTAGCACTTCTGAAAGAAAGGATATTGCGGAGACATGGCTTAGCCACAGCCTGTGGGGTGTTTCCAGAATGAGATTTTCACTCTTCAGCGGAGTGTGCGCTGATATGAAACTTCCTGGCAGATTAAAACTGTGCGCCCGACAGAGACTCGAACTCGGGACCTTTGCCTTTCGCGGGCAAGTGCTCTACCAACTGAGCTACCGAAACACGACTCACGCCCGGTACTCACAGCTTTACTTCTGCCAGTACCTCGTCTCCTACCTTCCAAACTTTACAGAAGCTCTCCTGCGAACCTTGCAGAACTAGCACTCCTGAAAGAAAGGATATTGCGGAGACATGGCTTAGCCACAGCCTGTGGGGTGTTTCCAGAATGAGATTTTCACTCTGCAGCGGAGTGTGCGCTGATATGAAACTTCCTGGCAGATTAAAACTGTGCGCCCGACCGAGACTCGAACTCGGGACCTTTGCCTTTCGCGGGCAAGTGCTCTACCAACTGAGCTACCGAAGCACGACTCACGCCCGGTACTCACAGCTGTACTTCTGCCAGTACCTCGTCTCCTACCTTCCAAACTTTACAGAAGCTCTCCTGCGAACCTTGCAGAACTAGCACTCCTGAAAGAAAGGATATTGCGGAGACATGGCTTAGCCACAGCCTGGGGGGTGTTTCCAGAATGAGATTTTCACTCTGCAGCGAAGTGTGCGCTGATATGAAACTTCCTGGCAGATTAAAACTGTGCGCCCGACCGAGACTCGAACTCGCGACCTTTGCCTTTCGCGGGCAAGTGCTCTACCAACTGAGCTACCGAAGCACGACTCACGCCCGGTACTCACAGCTTTACTTCTGCCAGTACCTCGTCTCCTACCTTCCAAACTTTCTTTCAGGAGTGCTAGTTCTGCAAGGTTCGCAGGAGAGCTTCTGTAAAGTTTGGAAGGTAGGAGACGAGGTACTGCCAGAAGTAAAGCTGTGAGTACCGGGCGTGAGTCGTGCTTCGGTAGCTCAGTTGGTAGAGCACTTGCCCGCGAAAGGCAAAGGTCGCGAGTTCGAGTCTCGGTCGGGCGCACAGTTTTAATCTGCCAGGAAGTTTCATATCAGCGCACACTCCGCTGCAGAGTGAAAATCTCATTCTGGAAACACCCCCCAGGCTGTGGCTAAGCCATGTCTCCGCAATATCCTTTCTTTCAGGAGTGCTAGTTCTGCAAGGTTCGCAGGAGAGCTTCTGTAAAGTTTGGAAGGAAGGAGACGAGGTACTGGCAGAAGTAAAGCTGTGAGTACCGGGCGTGAGTCGTGCTTCGGTAGCTCAGTTGGTAGAGCACTTGCCCGCGAAAGGCAAAGGTCCCGAGTTCGAGTCTCGGTCGGGCGCACAGTTTTAATCTGCCAGGAAGTTTCATATCAGCGCACACTCCGCTGCAGAGTGAAAATCTCATTCTGGAAACACCCCCCAGGCTGTGGCTAAGCCATGTCTCCGCAATATCCTTTCTTTCAGGAGTGCTAGTTCTGCAAGGTTCGCAGGAGAGCTTCTGTAAAGTTTGGAAGGTAGGAGACGAGGTACTGGCAGAAGTAAAGCTGTGAGTACCGGGCGTGAGTCGTGCTTCGGTAGCTCAGTTGGTAGAGCACTTGCCCGCGAAAGGCAAAGGTCCCGAGTTCGAGTCTCGGTCGGGCGCACAGTTTTAATCTGCCAGGAAGTTTCATATCAGCGCACACTCCGCTGCAGAGTGAAAATCTCATTCTGGAAACACCCCACAGGCTGTGGCTAAGCCATGTCTCCGCAATATCCTTTCTTTCAGGAGTGCTAGTTCTGCAAGGTTCGCAGGAGAGCTTCTGTAAAGTTTGGAAGGTAGGAGACGAGGTACTGGCAGAAGTAAAGCTGTGAGTACCGGGCGTGAGTCGTGTTTCGGTAGCTCAGTTGGTAGAGCACTTGCCCGCGAAAGGCAAAGGTCCCGAGTTCGAGTCTCTGTCGGGCGCACAGTTTTAATCTGCCAGGAAGTTTCATATCAGCGCACACTCCGCTGAAGAGTGAAAATCTCATTCTGGAAACACCCCCCAGGCTGTGGCTAAGCCATGTCTCCGCAATATCCTTTCTTTCAGAAGTGCTAGTTCTGCAAAGTTCGCAGGAGAGCTTCTGTAAAGTTTGGAAGGTAGGAGACGAGGTACTGGCAGAAGTAAAGCTGTGAGTACCGGGCGTGAGTCGTGCTTCGGTAGCTCAGTTGGTAGAGCACTTGCCCGCGAAAGGCAAAGGTCCCGAGTTCGAGTCTCGGTCGGGCGCACAGGTTCAATCTGCCAGGAAGTTTCATATCAGCGCACACTCCGCTGCAGAGTGAAAATCTCATTCTGGAAACTAAATGAATACTTTTCAGTCGAATAGGGAGAAAAGAAATGTACGGTGCAACTTCACTGAAAGCTAGGATTGGTTGGTGCAAAATCCTGAGGTGCGTAAAGGAATTTTAATTATGAGACGGGAGAAAGTTTGTTTGGATGGGAAGGGGGTAAAAATTAAGTTGACGTAGGTTGCAGTAATTGTGCAGAGATGAGAAGATTTCCACAGAATCAGTTACAGCTCAGAGCTGCATCAAAATAATATGAGACTTGAAGACTGCCGCAACAAGAAAATTTAACAGAAATATTTGTCTAGCAAATACAATTTGTCAACATGTAATAGTTATTCCGGGTTACATAGTTTATAAACTGGCTTAATTACATCGTAAGTCTTATTTCATGCCTAGCACTGAATTACTTACTCAGGGATTACACGCGTCTGTGATCGCCCCTGTGTGTTATGCTCACGGGCATACCGAAATGAGATAGAGGTCGTATCACTGAAAGTTCGGAATACCACCTCTTGACGAGGCGATAATGTTCTCAGTTTGCTCTTCGTAGCTCGCCAGGCACTGGAGGAGGCTGTTAACGGCGGTGGCTTCTCCTAGTACTTAGCTCTACCCTAGGAGCGGACAGAACGATGCAGAAAAAGTAATTAAATGCGAGTGATTAGGAAAAACGAACCCCTAATATCCGGGTACAGCATTAGTAGTGTCCTCCGTGACAAAGTCTCGTCGTTTAAATATCTGGGCGTAACGTTACGAAGCGATATGAAATGGAACGAGCGTATGAGGAGAGTGGTTGGGGCAGGCGAATAGTTGACATCGGTTTGTTGGGAGAAATTTACGAAAGTGCGGTTCATCTGTAAAGGAGGCCGCATACGCTAGTGCGAGCTGTTCTCAAGTTCTTCATGGTGTTTGGGATCCTCAGCAGGTGTAAGAAGAGACCGAAGAAATTCAGAGGCGAGGCGAGCTGTTTCATTTGTTACCCGTAGGTTCGATCAGCACGCAAGTGTTACGGATATGCCTTCCGAGTTCAAGCAGGACTCCCCGGAGGGATGAAGACACTCATTCCGAAGAACACTAGTGGGAAAGTGTTGAGAACCGGCATTTGAAGCTGATTGCAGAACGATACTACTGCTGCCAACATACATTTCCTGTAGGGACCAGGAAGGTAAGATACGAGAAATAAGGGCTCATACGGAGACACATGGATATTCGCTTTTCCCTCGCTCTGTCTGCGAGAGGAACAGGAAAGAAAACTATCACTTCAGGTACAGGGTACTGCCCGCCACGAACAGTACGGTGCCTTTCGGAGTATGTATGCAGATGGAGATGTAGATGTAGAACAAATGGGACAAAATGTAGCATAATTTTCTGTTGTCAATAAACACTACCATATTTGACGCTAATAAACAGATGTATATTTATTAAAATCTCGCTAATTATTTTAGTAAATTCTAAGCATGAAACCCGCTTTTACGCTGGAGAATATAAACATGACATACTTCGGATTGCACAATTTAGAGACGGTTCAAACTATTCCGTGGGAAAGACTATTACCACGGACAGGTAGACGATTTCGCCGGCAGCTGCTTATTGTCCTACCATCCCCCCCCCCCCCCTCGCCCACAGAATATGATGGCTATTCGTCTCAATCTCAACCGCGAAGTGGCACAACTGCGTATCAATCACTTTCTTATTGTGATCTAAATATATTACAGTTTTCAGATTTCACAACAAATGGCTTTGGATATGTGTGCCACTAGTCAATATTCATTGTATGTTCTTTTTCAAAAAAGTAATTGATACATATATCAGTGTGCGCCCCCATGAATCATGGACATTGTGCCACGTTCTGAATCCTGAAGATGTCCTTGGTCACTTGGTCTCCTTACATGTTTGCCTCTGTTCTCAAATGTCCTATTACCAATCGGAATGAAACGTTTCTCTTTCTGCTGGACAAGTAGCAAATTGTTTCATTTCTCCTACTGGGTACATCTGCTGCTGTGCTCGTAGGTAACTACGGGAATTGGAGATAATGGAAGATTTTTACGTCATAGATACGTCTGCTACAGTTAAATTTCTGCTACACTGCAGGCCGTTGGTGGGGAGGCTTGCGTGGCTCAGCGATACAGATAGCCGTACCGTAGGTACAATCACAACGGAGGGGTATCTGTTGAGAGGCCAGACAAACGTGTGGTTCCTGAAGAGGGGCAGCAGCCTTTTCAGTAGTTGCAAGGGCAACAGTCTGGATGATTGGCTGATCTGGCCTTGTAACAAGGTCTGAAGAATGTTTCAACGTACAACAGTCTCCCTCAGTAAACTTTCAGCTAGGACGAAAGTCCCTCAAATGTGTGGGATACTCTGACTAATGTCAACATTTCTTACGTTTTTCCTGGTCGGAGTCTGTGTGGAAGCAACTGAGTGAGAGAATAATTTCTTACTCAATTTTTAAATGAAAGCTTTCAATGTTTGCGTGCTGCACTATTTTTTTTTTCTTTTGAAATTACAAAAATTATTCTAGAAAAGTAAGGTTTATCCAAATGTGAAAGATAACTCAAATGCACAACACGGACATGTACCTAGGAACAAGTATTCCATTAAATTTAAAAGGTTTCCAGTCACAAAAAGTCTTCTCAGTAATTTGTGTAGTGCTCTGTTACTAATTATTATCGGTGGGTAGTACAGTAATAGTGTAGTGAAATGAAATATTATGAAACACCATTTACAAAGTAAACAAAATTTGAAATAAAAAGCAACCACCAACTAAGGTAAATTTTTATTTTGGAGACAGGCAAATTGGAATGAATAATCAAAGAGTACAGAATATGGATTGAGAGTAAATAGAAGAAAGACGAATTTAACGAAAAGTAGCGGAAATGAGAACAGGGAGAGACTTAACATAAAAATGCTTTAAAAGGCTCTAAGCACTACGTGACTTAACATCTGAGGTCCTCAGTCCCCTAGACCCAGAACTTCTTAAAACTAACTAACCTAAGGACGTTACACATATCCATGCCCGAGGCAGGATTCGAACCTGCGACCGTAGCAGAAGCCCGGTTCCAAACTGAAGCACCGGCACTTAACGTGAGAAATAGTGACCACGAAGTAGATGGAAGTGAGGACTTCTGCTACCTGGGTATCAAAATAACTCATGTAAAAAGCAGACTGTTATTGGCTGAAATGGCATTCCTGGCCTACTAATATCATACATAGGTGTTAGTTTGATGAAGAAATCGCTGAGAATATACGTATGGGGCAAAGCGTTGTACGGCAGTGAGACGTGGGCAGTGAGACGTGGGCTGTGGAAAAACTGAACACAAGAGAATCGAAGAATTTGAGATGACGTGCTACGGAAGAATGTTGAAAACTTTGTTGACTGATAAGGAAAGGAATGAGGAGGTTCTTCGTACAATCACTGACAAGATGACATATGGAACACACTGATAACGAGAAGCGACAGAATGAAAGGTCACCTGTTAAGATATTGTACTATAGGGGGCTATAAAGATGAAGACTATAGACGTAGGCAGAGACTGGAATACATCCAGCAAGTGACTGAGGACGTAGCTTACGTTCTGAGATGAAGAGTTTGGCCAAGGAGAGGAACATACGGCGTGCTGCAACAATCCATTAGGAAGATTGATGACAAAAGAAATTGTTAAGAGATTAAAGAAACTCAATTTATTTGCAAATGTATCTCGTTAATGGTAGACCACCACCTTCCGTTTCATGATACAATACGCTACACAGCAGACGAAGTATAATTTAACCGACCAAGCGTTATGTGACTGGTGTTGAAATAACATGGAATTTTACTTACACTTGGGTGAACGCAGAATTAACAGTATCTTCCAGATTGCTTTTAATCTTAGAACTCTGCTTACAAACGCTGTACATAACACGACCTCATATCTACGAAAACAAAAACTGTAGAAATGTCGGATACTGCTAATAGTAATCCCTAGTGCGTCTTCATTCATGTGATTCTAAAATTTTTACCACACCAGCCATGTGGCGTGTGTGCACTAAGATAAGAAAAAGCATTCT
Source organism: Schistocerca cancellata (assembly GCF_023864275.1). Classification (NCBI taxonomy): domain Eukaryota; kingdom Metazoa; phylum Arthropoda; class Insecta; order Orthoptera; family Acrididae; genus Schistocerca; species Schistocerca cancellata. The sequence goes on along the minus strand of NC_064626.1, from coordinate 48,031,820 downwards.
TGCTCGTTTACAGTTACATACTGTGAGAAGTCCTTCGGCTGTGTTCTACTCTCAACGTGCGGAGTGGCCGCACGGTTTAAGGCACCATGTCACGGATTGCGCGGCCGCTCCCGCCGTAGGTTCAAGTCCTGCACCGGGCGCGCGCGCGCGCGTGTGTGTGTGTGTGTGTGTGTGTGTGTGTATTGTCTAAAAGTAGGGACCGATGACCTTAGCAGTTTGGTCCCTTAGAAATTCACACAAATTTGAAAATTTTTATGTTTTACTCTCGGCTCATCTGAAGCAGAATTGGGGGGGGTGGGGGGGGGGGCGCGGAGCATTTTACCGAATAGCAAGAGGAGGAGAAGAAGAAACGCTTAGCTCGATATAAATGTTGCATTGGAGCTGTATTCTTCCGCGGCAAATACGTTCTGCAAAGCTCTTCCGAAATATACTGTGGAACCCAGCTGCGGACACTCGTAGGAAATCCCCAACATGATACCCACTAGTATGCGTCGTCTTCAAGCCAGAATGAGTTGAGTTTGCCAGGCAGCAGCTAAAGTGAAAACGAGGAGCAGACTCATATACAAGGGAGTAAGCGCAAGTTACGATCACTGTTGCATTAAAATTATGGTTTGCATGTGAGAGTTTTAAATGCACACTGATCAGTCAGAGCATTATGACCACCAAACTACAATCGATATAAACACCTGCAGGCGACAGCGGCGTCACCTGGCGAGGAATGACCTCTAGACAGACATACATGGTACATGTAAAATGAGTGAGCGTGCTGACCATGTGTAATAGAATGGGGAAGGCGCGCGATCAATCTGAGTTTGGCCGGGGGCAGATTTTAATGACCCAGAGTCTTAGCACGATCTTTGCGGAAATTTCACGACTTGTAGAGTGTTCCAGGAATGCTGCGGTGAGTGTCTTCAACACGTGGTGAAATCAAGGTGAAACCACGTCCAGACGTCATGGGGTTGGACGGTGAACCCTCGAAACAAGTGTTGGACGTCGGAGGTCGGAGGCATACCGCTAAAACAGGACAAGCGGCGAACTGTGGCGGAACTATCAGACTTTAATGCTGGGCAGAGGCCAAGTGTGTCTCAACACACAGTGCAGCGTACACTCCTAAAGATGGGCCTCCGCAGCCGATGACCCATGCATTTGCCAATGTTACCTCCACGACATTGGCAACTCCGGCAGAAATGGACACTTGACCACCGGTACTGGGCGTTGGCGCAGTGTCAGAGCGTTGCACGGTCTGACGAATCTCGATCATTTCTTTATCATGCCGACGGGAGGGCGCGAATCAGTCGTCATCCTGCAGAACAACTCCTTTATAACTATAATGCGGCACGGAAAAAAGATGGCGACGGTTCCATTATGCTCTGGGATACATTCAAGTGGGCATCCATGGGTCCAGTGGAACTCGTGCAAGGTACTGTGACGGCGAACGAGTAGCGTACACTGGTCGAAGGCCACATACACCACTTTATGACGACCGTATTTCCCGACGGCATGGCATTTTTTCGACAAGTGAATACGCCACGTCACGTGGCCTGGAGTGGAACACAGTACCGAGCTCCCACTGATGTGCTGGTCCCACAATTCGCCGTATCTGAACTCCATGGAACACGTCCAGGATGTGGCTGAACGTGGCATCGGAGCTCAACGCTCCCGCACCCGAAAATTAACGGTGATTAGATGACTTGTGTGTGTAGACGTGATACCAGTTCCCTCCAGCAACCTACCAAGATCTCATTGCTTCCATGTACGACGCGTCGCCGTTGTTATCCGTGTCAGAGGTGGACATACCGGCTCGTAGGTGGTTGGTCGTAATTTTCTGGCTGATGACGTTACAAACATACGAACAACATTTGCCATCGATAGTTACGCTGCACTGGGTAGTTGGTAAGTCTTTGCAACAGTAGTCATGTTCATTCCCATTATATTTTGCCAAGGACCGGAAACAAAGATTTCATGAACGCATACGTGAAGCACTCTCCCTTCTCGCACAGTGTTTTCAACATCAAAAACACGTTAGGACGATGTCTGGAACCTCTCTGGTCTGCAGTAGTCACATCCAGCTACAGTCCAGAAACATTGAACAAAGCATGCGAAGACTGGAGAACAGAAGTGTTTGTGTGCAATAAACGTCAGTAACTAAACTGTCGGTTCACACCAACATCGATAGATTCAGTCTTTAAAATCCAGAATAAGATTTTCACTCTGCAGCGGAGTGTGCACTGATATTAAACTTCCGGCAGATCAGAACTGTGTGCCAGACCGAGACTCGAACTCGGGATCTTTGCCTTTCGCGGGCAAGTGCTCATTCTGGAAACATCTCCCAGGCTGTGGTTAAGCCATGTCTCCGCAATATCCTTTCTTTCAGGCGTGGTAATTCTGCAAGTTTCGCAGAAGAGCTTCCGTAAATTTTCGAAGGTAGAAGGTGAGGCACCGGCAGAAATAAAGCTGTGAGGACGGGGCCTGAGTCGTGCTTGAGTAGCTCAGTTGCAAGAGCACTTGCCCGTGAAAGTCAAAGGTCCCGAGTTAGAGTCTCGGTCTGGCACACAGTTTTAATCTGTCAGGCAATTTCAGTCCTCAAAGTGCCACAGCACCGGCTTGCACTGTCGGAAGAATAGCACATGTAGTGGTTGAAAGTGAGGCGTCGACCTAGGAGGAATGACCTTGACTGCATACACCATATTTTGCGATCGGATAGCATCGACATGAGTGCTGTTACTGTAGGTCGTGAGCGAATAAATCAGATGAAGAGAGTTTCGTATGGGAAGCAAACATCTCGAAAGAATTGCGTCAATATTTGTTTCACGATCAGACTGGACTTCGTGGCAACTTGAATCAGATTTTAGTGTTTCGGCATGTGCTGTACAACTCGCTCTCCAAACCAACCTCTGGATTCCAGGTAAATTACGGGCATCTTTGGAAGCATGTATCCACTTGCCGTTGTAAATGATTGGACACTATAAGGAAATGTTGTTGCATAATCATTCCGCGCCAAATTATCTTACCCTCTTTTTTCCCTTCAAGCTCGGAGTTCACTATTAGTGAAGTTCCTTCCGCAGACCGCTTTGATTATTGTTACAAATCAGTATAGGTTCCATGGTGTTCATTTAGGAAATAACCACCTTGCAGAGCTCGTCACATGTTTCATTCACGTCACTAGTTGCATTCCAGGCTTTAGTGGGTACACATTTTGTTTTTGCCCATGAGCCAATGTGACGTCTCCGTTGAAACCTTGCAAACCATCCATGGATAGACCTAGTGAATTAAGTCAGTCCTATTTCTAGGGTCGTTTCCAAACTCCAATCACGGATACCCCCGTGGTGAACATTAGCTCCTAGAACAGTTCTCGCCAGCCTGAATATTTCAGCTACATAATCGTCAAACAGGTGAAGTTTTTAGCTCTGCTCTTCCTCCCCTCCCAGAAGGCTGGAATGCGATTATCTCCTCTGCTTTTCCAAAATATATGTCACCCCACCTCGCCTCTTGGGTGGATCTGGCAGATAAGCAGGTGATTGGCGTCCATGACTTCGCAACAACACTTCGTCACTCCCCGGTTATGCATCGTCCATGAGTTTTTCAAAATCAGACACGTCTTCTTCTGTGTACTCATATTCTTCAGTATAGTCTATTGTGCTCGTATTTTCGTGATGTTTATTGTTAATACTGGTTGCTTCAAATGATGGCTCAAAGAATATACTGCAAGCCGTTGCATATCTTTCCGGGAGGGATCATGAGGAAAAGAGTAGACTGTTCAAATGCCACTGTGAGTGCTGTAATCAATCTTTTTTCTCGCGCTCCATACGTAAAAGGAACGGGGAGGAACTCTAGTAACAGTTCCATTGAGATGTTCCCTCTGCCATGCACTTCGCAGTGGTTTGCAGAGCACAGATGTAGATGTACATACTGAGCTATTCCCCTAGTAGCGCGCAACGCACCTCCTGAAGAATTTTGTAGCGTTATGTGTAATCTGAATTACTAAATAGGGAAGTTTTTCCATTCTGTCCTTTCAACTACAAAAAATGAGTAATTTTTTTGCCAGAATCGTTTCAATTTAATGACGTTAAGCATCGTCAGTGGTCCATAATTAAGTTATTTATATTTTGAGTGGCTTTAGGACAGAAAAACCGTTCTTTAACAATGTATTGGTTCTTACTTACTGTGACTTCCGCTTCATTTTCTCGCCTACATCGGGAAATGCCGTCAGCTAGCACATCGTTTAACATTTACCGTAAGTAAAAACCAATATGTTGGTAACTAACTGTGTTTCGATCTTAAAGCAAACCAAAATGTAAATAACTTGATTATCAGTTATCCGTAATTCTCTACCTCAATTAAGCGAAACGCGTCTGGCGAAAAGAACAAGGATCTCTTGTAGTTGCGACGACAGACAAAAAATACCCTCTACAATTGAAAAATAACTGCGGATAATATGGCCACACAAATAAAAAAAATTAAATCCGGAAGGTAAATTTTGTACAACATTAAAAATCTGTGGAAGTGCAACGTAGATAAGCAGTCCGCGTGGATCGGAAGAGGTGGAATATACCCGCCTATGACAGTCACAGGAATGAATGAATGGCATCTACTGTAAGTAGCGAAGACATAGAACACCGGAAGTTTTGCGACAGTGGAAAAGGGATTATCGGGGAAGGTGGGTGAGTTTGATCCGCCACGTAATAGGATTTCACGGGGGAACGAACTCATCACTTCTGCGTTTCATACGCTATCGCCGTAAAGGGATTTCGGAATTTTGCTGCGCCATGAAGTAATTTCTCAAAGGGGAGGTCCCACGTATCGATTCCTCCTTCATGGAGCTCAGTGCACGCAAGAACAGAAGTTAATTCAGCTCCATAAACGATACGAATCTTGCATCTCATTCACAAGTGCTTAAGAGGAAGAGACTAGTCTTCAGTCAATATTTACTCCTTCTGCTTCATTCCATAAACACACAATACTTTTACGTGCTGGATATCAAAATTTCCCCAGTCCCCCTCATTTTCTTCCATCGTATTTTCGCCAACATGACCGTCCATTTACATCGAGTTTCGCCTTCATAACAATACTTAATTAATTCTAAAGAATAAGAAACATCTGTCGCCTATGCGTACAGTGTCAAAAGACCAACATATAACGATAATTTCCTAATAATCTTAGCACTTTATATAACATCTGTAATTCAGTAGCTGCATCATACGTGCAGCTCATATTTCGCCTCTGAGTGTCATTAAAACAGCCGTGGAACGATAGGACGTGTGGAGGTATAATACACATAGCAAATTTATAGGTTACTAAGTAGTGCAGCTTTCTTCTCAGAATAATATCCTAAAATTAACTTATCCCAGAGTTAAACAATACGGAATGACTTGTCACTCGTACTGTGTTCACCTCCTGCTGAAGGATACATAAGCCTTAACCACTAGAAATATTGTCTAACCCTATGAGATATGCTCTAACTCTTTACTTGTTAATTGCCGTTGTGATAATTGCTGTGTAATTTTATTCCTGTAACATCGACAAACATCGATTTTTTTTTCCAGTAAGATGGACACGGCGTTACGGAGAGCAACTGGAATGTCACACGAAAACCACACAGTGCATCTGAAATTAATATTAAATTTTCATATCGAATTTTAAGGGTAGAACACCCAAATGAATTACGACTTGAACACTAATCACACCTAGTGACTTTCAATGCGTACCACGATACAAATTGTCAATGCTATAACACTTCATAATACAGCTTTATCATCAATTGGTAGTGCAACACGAGAGTACGTTTTAGCGTATCGCAACGTAAACTACATGTTTAATTGACTCCAAAATAATGTTGCGTTTCACGACTTAATTTTTTCAACTTCGTAGTTGCGTTAGCTGATCTGCGAAAGAAGACAAATAAGTAACATGATTAGCTGTACCATAATTGCCTACTTGCTATGAAACTCTTGTAAGAAGTGGGATACTGTGATATATTTCGCATTTCCGTCACTATAATACTTTAGCAGGAAAATATATAAATTGCATTAGAGTTGATTCATTTGTAATACCTTTCTTCTCGTGAGCTGCACCATAACATCCGATAAATTATTTGTAAATACAATGCCTGACAAAAATAGTGAAGCACCCATAAGCAGAGCAGGAAACGACATCGCGCTTTACGGGTATTTGATGCTATGTCAGTGGTTACATAATCGAATCAAAATTACAGTGAACTGAGTGCTATGAAATCCCTTATTAGTATGACAATGTAGTTCCTCTGGCCTGGATGTACGCACCAATTCTGATGGGATAGTTGTCATCAGGCCATTGTACCCTCCCTTGAGGCAAGATCACCCACGACTGTTTTAAGTGGTTCTTGATGTCCCAGATACTGGCGCAGTAATTGCACAGACACGTATCCGCTATGGACAAGAATTGTCTTTTTCAAAAATGACACTGCAATGTTAAGGGTGCTAGATGTCTGTGACGTCTCGCTTTACCGTCATTGTTCCTTCAGCCACCAGCAGCAGTGTCCTGGAGTCATACCGTGACGATACGAACAACACGGCTCTGCCTTTTCAAAACATTGGAAGAATGGGTCCCCTCTCCAGGTTGTCGCCATTCTCGCCGACGTTGGCCGCCTTAGGTGGGGGGGGGGGGGGGGAGGGGCGCTGAAAACCGCGATTCATCAGTCAAAATGAGACGCTGTTTATCAGCAGTCCTTACTTTCCGGTCACTGCACCTCTCCAACCACAGCCATTTTTGCTGTGGTGGTAATGATAGCATACGCATGGGACGGTGATCCCTCATGCGGCTGCCGCTGGTTTCCAACCAATGCTGCGGAATGGTTGCAGACAGTCCATTGTTTGTAAAAGCTTCACATTTGCGCCTGCCATTGGAGAACAATGTGCCTGGGGCCTAATTCCTCGTGGTCAAATGTGGTCAACCAGAACCTAGACGACGAATGTCCTGCCCTTCCGTTCCCACACACTTCACCTTTGGGCTACCATCAGACCCGAGTACTTACAAATTTTTCTTCTCCATACTTCTTCCAGCTGTCCGCAAGAAGACCCATAACGTAGCCGCTTTCGGAGTATGTCAGGTGCTCATTGAGGCATATGAAAATGACATGTACACATGTAAGACAGCTCTGAGCGAATACTCAGTATCTAACGGTGTTCACGGTCCTTGTCTAACATAATGGTTTGGTTACAACACTGGTGGCTTTTATAACTGTCAGAAAATTGCAACTCTCATCATTTACACAGCTGCCGATAATATGTACTTGTACTGTCGGGTTGACAGAGGAGATAGAGAAGATCCAAAGAAGAGCGGCGCTTTTCGTCACAGGGTTATTTGGTAACCGTGATAGCGTTACGGAGATGTTTAGCAAACTCAAGTGGCAGACTCTGCAAGAGAGGCGGTCTGCATCGCGGTGTAGCTTGCTGTCCAGGCTTCGAGATGGTGCGTTTCTGGATGTGGTATCGAATATATTGCTTCCCCTACTTATACTTCCCGAGGAGATCACGAATGTAAAATTAGAGAGATTCGGGCGCGCACGGAGGCTCTCCGGCAGTCGTTCTTCCCGCAAACCATACGCGACTGGAACAGGAAAGGGAGGTAATGACAGTGACGTGTAAAGTGCCCTCCGCCACACACCGTTGGGTGGCTTGCAGAGTATAAATGTAGATGTAGATGTGCAAAACTGCATCGATGTCCAACGCTGTCTTCAGGTTACTGCAATTCTTTTGGTGGGCCATGTACGTTAGATATTCTGCAGTGTGAAATACTAAACTTAAAGGAAAATCTATGGACGGTATTTGCGAGTCTTTAGAGCTGAAATAGGCGTGATGTAAGACGATTGAGTATCTTCATTACTCTTCGTCTTCTTTAAAATCAAGAAAACATTGTAGAAATAAATAACCGAAATGAAAACGGGAAAAAATGTAAGATAGTTGTAGTATTTTAAACATAGCTGCGCAACAGCAACGGTTCCACGTAATAAGACTAAAAATAGCCGACCAGTTGCAATGGATAAAGTAATCTTTACCTAGGTTTCGACACATTTAAATCTGTCTTCTTCAGAAGGCGGCAGTATTACATTAATATGGAATGAGGTATCATCGTTGTTTTTACAAATATCTGCATAGATCCATTAGTCCAAATTAAAATATAGCCCTGAAAATAGGGTTTGTCATGTAAATAAAAATTAGTACATGGATGTTGCAGAGCTCACAAGCGACTAGAGCTCTGGAACATCCATGTACTAATTTTTATTTACATGACAAACCCTATTTTCAGGGCTATATTTTAATTTGGACTAATGGATCTATGCAGATATTTGTAAAAACGACGATGATACCTCATTCCATATTAATGTAATACTGCCGCCTTCTGAAGAAGACAGATTTAAATCTGTAGAAACCTAGGTAAAGATTACTTTATCCATTTCAACTGGTCGGCTGTTTTTAGTCTTATTAAGATAGTTATAATTAAATGTTTTACCGAAGCATGCGGACTTTGGTTAACTTAACACGAGATCTGGCACCTAAACACGTCACTTATGGAGCTGTAACTCTTGGAGTGATAGTGATCAACCAAACACGTGTAGTAAAACTGGGTAACCGTTGCACAGTCATCTGGAAGAGCAACAAGGAATCCCCTGTCATGGAGACGGAATCTGCCAAGAACACTGAACCGTCGTTCTTGAAACAAGAACATCGTGCGAGGAGGACAGAGAAGTGCACTAATAGGGCTGTCAGGAGCTTCCAACAACACTTCAGGGAATCACCCTGCGTGGTGCCTGGAAGCTTCCCTATCCAGACAACCATTCGGTTTCGGGCTGCAATGTATTTCCTGTGGATGGGGAGGCAGGAAAAGGCAATTGAGATTACCGGATAGGATATCAACGACAAGCGTTAAATGGCGGGTGGGTACCTGGCAAAGGAAATCAGTCAAGCGATAAGGACCGTAGGGTATGTCATTTCTTTCCGGATGTCAACAATCGTCTGAAACTGAGTCACATCAATCCCAGCCGGGGTATGGTTCACTTTCTGACAGGTCACGGAGCTTACCCTGCACACTCAGACCGCGTAGGCCTCAGCCAGAGTACTACCTGTACTTGTGGGGAACATGGATCCCCAGGAGACATAGGCCCACTTTTTCACTGTCACCGGTACAGATCAGCACACCACACCGGCAACAACAGACAAAGACGAGTTGAATAATCATCAGCGAATTTAGTGATTATTTTCCAAGGACACTACATGACGAATACAGACAGATACCACCGTATAACAAAACACTGGAACACACATGAACATACAGGGTGTTTCAAAAATGACCGGTATATTTGAAACGGCGATAAAAACTAAACGAGCAGCGATAGAAATACAATTGTTGAAATATGCTTTGGACAACAGTACCTTTTTAGGCAGACAAACTTTCGAAATTACAGTAGTTTCAAATTTTCAACAACAGATGGCGCTGCGGTCTGGGAAACTCTATAGTACGATATTTTCCACGTATCCACCATGCGTAGCAATAATATGGCGTAGTCTCTGAATGAAATTACCCGAAACCTTTGACAACGTGTCTGGCGGAATGACTTTACATGCAGATGAGATGTACTGCTTCAGCTGTTCAATTGTTTCTGGATTCTGGGGGTACACCTAGTCTTTCAAGTGTCCCCACAGAAAGAAGTCACAGGGGTTCATGTCTGGTGAATAGGGAGGCCAATCCACGCCGCCTCCTGTATGTTTCGGATAGCCCAAAGCAATCACACGATCATCGAAACATTCATTCAGGAAATTAAAGACGTCGGCCGTGCGATATGGCCGGGCACCATCTTGCATAAACCACGAGGTGTTCGCAGTGTCGTCTAAGGCAGTCTGTACCGCCACCAATTCACGAAGAATGTCCAGATAGCGTGATGCAGTAATCGTTTCGGATCTGAAAAATGGGCCAATGATTCCTTTGGAAGAAATGGCGGCCCAGACCAGTACTTTTTGAGGATGCAGGGACGATGGGACTGCAACAAGGGGCTTTTCGGTTCCCCATATGCGCCAGTTCTGTTTATTGACGAAGCCGTCCAGGTAAAAATAAGCTTCGTCAGTAAACCAAATGCTGCCCACATGCATATCGCCGTCATCAATCCTGTGCACTATATCGTTAGCGAATGTCTCTCGTGCAGCAATGGTAGCGGCGCTGAGGGGTTGCCGCGTTGGAATTTTCTATGGATAGAGGTGTAAACTCTGGCGCATGAGGCGATACGTGGACGTTGGCGTCATTTGGACCGCAGCTGCAACACGGCGAACGGAAACCCGAGGCCGCTGTTGGATCACCTGCTGCACTAGCTGCGCGTTGCCCTCTGTGGTTGCCGTACGCGGTCGCCCTACCTTTCCAGCACGTTCATCCGTAACGTTCCCAGTCCGTTGAAATTTTTCAAACAGATACTTTATTGTATCGCTTTTCGGTCCTTTGGTTACATTAAACCTCCGTTGAAAACTTCGTCTTGTTGCAACAACACTGTGTTGTAGGCGGTGGAATTCCAACACCAGAAAAATCCTCTGTTCTAAGGAATAAACCATGTTGTCTACAGCACACTTGCACGTTGTGAACAGCACACGCTTACAGCAGAAAGACGACGTACAGAATGGCGCACCCACAGACTGCGTTGTCTTCTATATCCTTCACATCACTTGCAGCGCCATCTGTTGTTGAAAATTGTAACTACTGTAATTTCGAAAGTTTGTCCGCCTGAAAATGTACTGTTGTCCCAAGCATATTGCAACAAACGGTGTATTTCTATCGCTGCTCGTTTAGTTTTTATTGCCGTTTCAAATATACCGGTCATTTTTGAAACACCCTGTATAAGAGAGCAGTTTCAATTCGTATACCAACACAGAAAGCAGTACTGAAACACACAAACTCACTCAAACACCGAACAGTTTCACCAACACGCAGCGCAGACAACCTTACAGAATATCTGGAACAATTCAACTGGACTAGAATAAACAGTGTAATGCAATCCACACTGTAAAGCTGTTCTAGCTTAAGTATAAAGAGCAGGCATATCCATCCCACTGTCATTATACCGCTGTTGGGATGTAACACTCGTAACTGAACACTTAATATGCAAGCAACGGAACAGGTAAAATTCTAGACACGTAATATAGGAACTGAGGGTTAATAATGTGAAATAATAACGTACACTATACTCATATACATTCAGGAAAGCGCAGTGGTGTATAATAGTTATAGTTCAAATGGTCCAAATGTCTCTCAGCACTATGGGACTTAACATCGCAGGTCATCAGTCTTCTAGAACTTAGAACTACTTAATCTAACTGACCTAAGAACATCACACACATTCATGCCCGTGACAGGATTCGAACCTACGACCGTAGCAGCAACGCGGTTCCAGACTGAAGCGCCTAGAACTGCTCGGCCACAGCGGCCGGCATAGTTATAGTATAACCATCGATACATTCGAATGAGACACTTACAGAAAAGTATTCAGGTCCAACATCTAAGACGGCATAAGAATGTGAAATAGATCAGCATGGTATTTTCCTTCGAAATTTTATATTTATATACGTCCGAGGGCTTCTCCGCGGTCATTTCCGGTGCGGTTCTCCTCTTGCAAGAGGAGAACCGCACCGAAAATGACCGTGGAGAAGCCCTCGGACTTTGGCGCGCCAGGTACATATAGTCTGCGACCGCGAGCTCGGCTCCAGTTCACCACCGGCAATGGAGGGTAAAGCTTTGACAATGCCAGCCACTCGTGCTGGCGAAACGTCAGAAAAAATCATTAGATGAACGTCGGCCGAAGAACCCGAGACAGAAGCCAATAGGCAGTTTGTCAGCCCATACAGTTACGGTTCATCACGTGTTTCATATGGAGCACAGTGTCGACAGAAAGCGTCGGTTTGTTTCCCGTTACGAGCAAAATGACATGTAAAGCAGAATGTTACTTGCCCATTCAATAAAGCGGTCCCAGTTCAGTCTAATGCCATATATCTGCTTTGTCGATACGTGTTATGGTGACAGTGAAACACGAGAAATAACCGGGACTCCAGGGCGACATTACTGCTCTGCCCCGCACTGACTGCCACCGCCGAACATTCAGCGCTACTGAGTCGCTGCTGGATTGCTACTGTAACTAAATATCGATAAAAAATATCAGACTGGACTGATTTGTGGCGCTGTACTGAAATAATACATCAAATTCGGATTTATAAAAGCTTTGTTTGCAATAGGAAACAAGCTGACGCTTTCTGCTTTTTCAGGGCGTCACATGAAAGACGTGACGGTCACTGAACGGGCTGCCTTCAGCAACAAAATGTAAAAGCGAAATAGCAAACATCTGCCGAAACACCAGAGAAGATGCGGCTACCGACTCGTAGGAGAGAGGCCCGGCATAGCAGTACATTAGTCGTGAATCAGATCGTTGAAGCAAATTTGACTTATGATTTACGGGACACGTAATCGCTGGTATAACACACAGCAACAAGAAACAAATATGATTGTTGTTGGTAACTGCAAAAAAAATATTTAGAACCAGGCAAGAAAACTAATTTACGCCGGAACAAAATGACGGTGTCATATTATGGTTATTCCATTAGTTCCGGAATGAAAAATTAAAAAAAATATGTAATTTATAGTGCTATCACACAACAAGCACCCCGCCGTTAGGTGAAAAAGATCTTCTTAGTAAGTCGATTAATCATCCAGGTGACAACATCTTAAAATACACTCCTGGAAATGGAAATAAGAACACCGTGAATTCATTGTCCCAGGAAGGGGATACTTTATTGACACATTCCTGGGGTCAGATACATCACATGATCACACTGACAGAACCACAGGCACATAGACACAGGCAACAGAGCATGCACAATGTCGGCACTAGTACAGTGTATATCCACCTTTTGCAGCAATGCAGGCTGCTATTCTCCCATGGAGCCGATCGTAGAGATGCTGGATGTAGTCCTGTGGAACGGCTTGCCATGCCATTTCCACCTGGCGCCTCAGTTGGACCAGCGTTCTTGCTGGACGTGCAGACCGCGTGAGACGACGCTTCATCCACTCCCAAACATGCTCAATGGGGGAGAGATCCGGAGATCTTGCTGGCCAGGGTAGTTGCCTTACACTTTCTAGAGCACGTTGGGTGGCACGGGATACATGTGGACGTGCATTGTCCTGTTGGAACAGCAAGTTCCCTTGCCGGTCTAGGAATGGTAGAACGATGGGTTCGATGACGGTTTGGATGTACCGTGCACTGTTCAGTGTCCCCTCGACGATCACCAGTGGTGTACGGCCAGTGTAGGAGATCGCTCCCCACACCATGATATCGGGTGTTGGCCCTGTGTGCCTCGGTCGTATGCAGTCCTGATTGTGGCGCTCACCTGCACGGCGCCAAACACGCATACGACCATCATTGGCACCAAGGCAGAAGCGACTCTCATCGCTGAAGACGGAACGTCTCCATTCGTCCCTCCATTCACGCCTGTCGCGACACCACTGGAGGCGGGCTGCACGATGTTGGGGCGTGAGCGGAAGACGGCCTAACGGTGTGCGGGACCGTAGCCCAGCTTCATGGAGACGGTTGCGAATGGTCCTCGCCGATACCCAAGGAGCAACAGTGTCCCTTATTTGCTGGGAAGTGGCGGTGCGGTCCCCTACGGCACTGCGTAGGATCCTACGGTCTTGGCGTGCATCCGTGCGTCGCTGCGGTCCGGTCCCAGGTCGACGGGCACGTGCACCTTCCGCCGACCACTGGCGACAACATCGATGTACTGTGGAGACCTCACGCCCCACGTGTTGAGCAATTCGGCGGTACGTCCACCCGGCCTCCCGCATGCCCACTATACGCCCTCGCTCAAAGTCCGTCAACTGCACATACGGTTCACGTCCACGCTGTCGCGGCATGCTACCAGTGTTAAAGACTGCGATGGAGCTCCGTATGCCACGGCAAACTGGCTGACACTGACGGCGGCGGTGCACAAATGCTGCGCAGCTAGCGCCATTTGACGGCCAACACCGCGGTTCCTGGTGTGTCCGCTGTGCCGTGCGTGTGATCATTGCTTGTACAGCCCTCTCGCAGTGTCCGGAGCAAGTATGGTGGGTCTGACACACCGGTGTCAATGTGTTCTTTTTTCCATTTCCAGGAGTGTCTCTATGACGTTTGTGTAAGTTGTTGTATGTTGTGGTGCTGGGAGCACTTGGTCACACAACAAAATAGTACAAACATACAGTCTTTCGGCCATCGGACAGACTCCCTCAAGGACGACATGGTAACAAGCATCTTTGGTGTAGAGAAACAAATGAAAGATTTGAAAGCAAATAAATTACCAAGTCCAGATGGAATCCCAGTTCGGTTTTACAAAGAGTACGAAATTAGCCCCTTACCTAGTCGGCATTTATCGTGAATCTCATGCCTGTTACAGAGTCTGAAGCGACGGGAAAAAAGTGCAGGTGACTCCAGTATATAAGAAGGGTAGGAGAAAGAAACACGGAGAATTACAGACCAGTATCCATAACTTCCGTTTGCTATAGAATCCTTGAACATATTCCCAGTTCGGGTACAATAAACTTCCCTGAGACTAAGAAGCTTATGTGCACGAATCAGCAAGGTTTTAGAAATCATGGCCCGTGAGAAAGATGAGAAACAGTAAAAGAGTACAAAGTACCCACTGTGTCTTTAGATTTTCACTTTCGTGTTTCTTTCCTGGTTCGAGGCGTTGTATATCCTAGTTTTAAACTGAGGTATGCAACTCAGATTTAGCTTCGAAAAAGAGCCAAAGAAATTGGTACACTTGTCTAATATCTTGTAACGCCACCGCGAGCACACAGAAGTGGCATGGACTCCACTAATGTCTGGAGTAGTGTTGGAGCGAACTGAAAGCATGAATCCTGCACAGCTGTCAATAAATCCGTAAGAGTGCAGGGGTGGAGATCTCTTCTGAACATCACGTTGCAAGGCATCCCAGTTATGCTCAACAATGTTCATTCCTGGGGAGTTTGGTAAGTGTTTAAACTCAGTGTTCCTGGAGCCACTCTGTAGCAATTCTGGACGTGTTGGACAATTACAGCAGGACAATGCGAAACCCAAGTCCGTCGGGGTGCAGAATGGACATGAATGGATGCAGGTAATCAGACAGGATGCTTACTTACGTGTCACCTGTCGTAATCATATCTAGACGTCTCAAAGATCCCGTATCAATCGAATTTCACACGCCTCATACCATTTCAGAGCCTCCCCCAGCTTGAACAGCCCCTGCTGACGTACAGAGTCCATTGATTCATGAGGTTGTCTCCATACGCCTAAACCTCCACCTGCTCGATACAATTTGAAACGAGACTCGTCCGACCAGGCAACATGTTTGCAGTCGATGATGATGATGATTGGTTTGTGGGGCGCTCAACTGCGCGGTTATCAGCGCCCGTACAATTACCCAATCTTTGCTCAGTCCAATTTCGCCACTTTCCTGGATGATGATGAAATGATGAGGACAACACAAACACCCAGTCATCTCGAGGCAGGTGAAAATCCCTGACCCCGCCGGGAATCGAACCCGGGACCCCGTGCTCGGGAAGCGAGAACGCTACCGCGAGACCACGAGCGGCGGACTGTTTGCAGTCATCAACAGTCCTGTGCCTTGTGTCGACGGGCCCAGGTGAGGCGTAAAGCTGTCTCTCGTACAGTCGTCATGAGTACACGAATGGGCCTTCGGTTCCGAAATCCCACATCGATGATGTTTCGTTGAATCGTACGCACGCTGACACTTCTTGATGATCCAGCATTGAAATCTGCAGAAATTTGCGGAAGGGTTGCACTTCTTTCGCGTTGAACGATTCTCTTCTGTCGCCGTTGGTCCCGTTCTTGCAGGATCTTTGTCCGACCTCAGCGATGTAGTTGATTTGATGTTTTACCGCATTCCTCATATTCACGATACACTCGTTTAATCTTTGTACGGGATAATCCCCACTTCATCGCTACCTTGGAGATGCTGTGTCCCATAGCTCTTGCGCCGACTATAACACGACGGTCAAACTCACTTAAATCTTGATAACCTGCCACTGTAGCAACAGTAACCGATCCAACAACAGCGCCAGCCACCTGCTGTCGCTTACATATAGACGTGCCCGACCGCAGCGCCGTATTCGGCCTCTGTTCATATCTCTGTATTTCAATACGCATGCCTATACCAGTTTCACTGGCGCTTCAGTGTAACTTGAAGTTCGTTGTTTTTCATAAATAATAGGCGAATAACTATGTGCCAGCGACCGCTGTTACTCAAATTTTTATGCAGCTTACTCTTCAGTCGAAATTTTTATTTTAACTGATGACATTATCTCACCAGTATTAAATAGGTTGAAGAGGTTTCATATATTAGCTAAAGTAATTAAAACGCTAAAGCAATCCGTAGGATACACAAACAACGGTAGACAACTCTATAACAATACCTGAAAATCGTACCGGCCAAACGTTCGATTACAAGTAACATAGACGTCGTCCTAAGAACAAGAGCCAAAAATTAATATACATAAAACACTTCAAGAAGTGGTTTCCAATATCCCACGAAGTGCATAATGTAGAAGTTGACGGGATACTAGATCAAGCATTAAATGGTTCAAATGGCTCCGAGTACTATGGGACTACACATCTCAGATCATCAGTCCCCTAGAACTTACAACCACTTAAACCTAGCTAGCCTAAGGACATCACACACATCCATTTCTGAGGCAGGATTCGGACGTGCGACCGTAGCGGTCTGGCGGCTCCAGACTGAAGCGCCTAGAACCGCGGCCGGCTAGCAAGCATTAAACAACATGAACGACAATAAGAACGAAAACCAAACCACAGTTTACTTACAAATAGCGAACGTGAAAGAGTATTCCAAATGGCATGTAGAACAGTAGTTACAGCGTTCGAGGCAGATTTTTTAGATGCAGTCTATGGTTCCCCTCGTCATAGGAATGTCCACTGACGATTCATTCGGGACTCCGGACAGACAACGCCTGAATGTCTATCCAGATATTTCTGCACCACGAAGTTTTTTCATAAACACCAGCGTCCGTTTTCCTGTCGCCCAAACTGTTGTTCATGTTCGTGGCATTAGAGAGACCTCTTTGTCGGGTTAGTATTTATCAATCACCGTAAAAGGCTGTGGCATCTTCCTGACTTTATACTGCAGCAATACCACCACTAACGGTGAACCGGGTAGTGGGAAATAGTATGAAACTTCCTGCTTGGTGTGTCTCAACATCTACTAAAAAAAGGCCTGGTATCGGCGTTGCGGTGTGTGTGTGGGGGGGGGGGGGGGGGAGTTGGGGAGGGGTCAGGGTGCTCCTTCAGGTAAGATGAAAATTTGAACAAAGGAGCATGTTCTACGAACATTTCCGTGAATTGCACGAGACTGGTAACCGCCAGATCACGTCTCATTTCGGGCATTACGTTTTTGCTTTCTTTTTCCATTCAGGTCAAGTACCTAGGTCATTTAAATATGCAATTCATCAAATATATGCAAATTAACACATCCCTCACTTTGATTATATACTGCACGCAAAAAGAAATCACTGTAAACAAAAATTCTTTGTTACGAATCTTCTATCATAGAGTGTTAGCAAAGACAGCACAACTTACTTTCAAAAAATTACCTATGGCTCTGTATTGGTGCACGTTTCCTCCCGCACGGGTCTGAGAGACAATTTTTCATCAACCACATGTCTTCTTGCGCAGCGTCTGTTAAGTAATTTGTGGCAGTATAATCACGGTGTTATTCCGTCAGTGTTGAACTCACCTTTGTTAGAACCACGTGTTTAGTTTGTGCATCATTTCATACATACTGAAGATGTTACGGAGAAGGGGACTACCAGATAAGGAGATAAGGGAATTTTGGAGCAGTCTTCTGATAATGAAAACCCTCACAGTAAATGTAAATCTTCCAGTGATGTTGAGAATGAGGTAGATGTCGCTGAAAACTGAGAAATACACGACGATGATGATATGAAATTATGTCTCGTAAGAACTTCAATGCTGTTGTGAGCGTATTGCACTTGGGTAATACAGCAGCCCGACGTGAAAGTAAGTCAAGTTACAGATTGGAACCAATCACAGTTTTTGATTTGTGGGAAATTATCCTTAGGAATGCCTACATTCCATGACGGTCCATGACCGTGAATGTACAGTTTGCGACACTGCGAGGTCACTGTCTATTTAGATTAGATATCCAATCAAAAATCGGAAGATACAGAACAAAGTTGTGGGCAATTTGTGACAGTGCAACGAGCTACTGCTGAAACATGGTAGTGTATTTCGGGAAGGAGGGAGAAACAGTGAGACTTTGACAGAATGCTGTGACAACACTGTTAGTTAAACTTGAAGAGTCTGGATGTAATATCTGTCTTAATTTTTTACACCTGTCGATTTAGCTCGTTACTTGTTGTCAAAAGATCTGACACTAGTCGAATTGCCATTCGATTTTGCTACACCTAAAAGACATTCAGTATCCTCTACAATACATGGTATTCAACCAGCTGTGATGATAGCCTCGTAAGTTTCTATGAAAAACAGTTGTTACTGTCCTTACCTCTTTTAAAAATACCAAAGGTGTCACCACAAGTAAAGAAGCGTGAAGATATAACGACATGCAATGCCATAAAGGACGGCGCCGACATCATCGACCAGAAGACGTGGTGCTACAATGTAAAGAGGAAAACACGGCGCTGGCCATTGTTGGCTTTCTTCACATGGTCAGTGTAAGTGTAATGAATGCGGACATAATTTAGATTACGCTGACTAGTAATAAAAAATGTGACGTTGGACTTTCATCATCCGTTTGGGGAAGCGAGAAGCAGGTGCAAAGAAGTCGGTGAATTCATTGGTAGCACAGGGTCCAGGAACGGCATTGAAAACACCGGTAAAGAAAAGAAGGTTTGCATATTGTTAGAGAAGAAAGATGGAACCATTGAAGTTACATGTTACAACTGTGCCCAAACTCTTCATTCGGAAAGTTCTGCTGTTGTCCACAAAACCTGCGCAAATTTGCAATAAGAAAGAAAGCCACCAGCACAAATTATATAAAATAGTGTTTTTAAAAAATACAATATTTAAATAAAATTTTTAAAAGTATACATAAAAAGTCGTTAACGTCGTAAGTAGTCAAAATAGTTTCAATTAGTATCAATTTAAACAACGCAAGTCTGAGAGATCGAACTGGTAGGCAACGGTATACAGATTTTCTAGTAAGTAGAGGGGAAAAAAAAGAAAATCCATTTCCTTTGTTGTCCCATGTAATACACTCCTGGAAATTGAAATAAAAACACCGTGAATTCATTGTCCCAGGAAGGGGAAACTTTATTGACACATTCCTGGGGTCAGATACATCTCATGATCACACTGACAGAACCACAGGCACATAGACACAGGCAACAGAGCATGCACAATGTCGGCACTAGTACAGTGTATATCCACCTTTCGCAGCAATGCAGGCTGCTATTCTCCCATGGAGACGATCGTAGAGATGCTGGATGTAGTCCTGTGGAACGGCTTGCCATGGCATTTCCACCTGGCGCCTCAGTTGGAACAGCGTTCGTACTGGACGTGCAGACCGCGTGAGACGACGCTTCATCCAGTCCCAAACATGCTCAATGGGGGACAGATCCGGAGATCTTGCTGGCCAGGGTAGTTGACTTACACCTTCTAGAGCACGTTGGGTGGCACGGGATACATGCGGACGTGCATTGTCCTGTTGGAACAGCAAGTTCCCTTGCCGGTCTAGGAATGATAGAACGATGGGTTCGATGACGGTTTGGATGTACCGTGCACTATTCAGTGTCCCCACGACGATCACCAGTGGTGTACGGCCAGTGTAGGAGATCGCTCCCCACACCGTGATGCCGGGTGTTGGCCCTGTGTGCCTCGGTCGTATGCAGTCCTGATTGTGGCGCTCACCTGCACGGCGCCAAACACGCATACGACCATCATTGGCACCAAGGCAGAAACGACTCTCATCGCTGAAGACGACACGTCTCCATTCGTCCCTCCATTAACGCCTGTCGCGACACCACTGGAGGCGGGCTGCACGATGTTGGGGCGTGAGCGGAAGACGGCCTAACGGTGTGCGGGACCGTAGCCCAGCTTCATGGAGACGGTTGCGAATGGTCCTCGCCGATACCCCAGGAGCTACAGTGTCCCTAATTTGCTGGGAAGTGGCGGTGCGGTCCCCTACGGCACTGCGTAGGATCCTACGGTCTTGGCGTGCATCCGTGCGTCGCTGCGGTCCGGTCCCAGGTCGACGGGCACGTGCACCTTCCGCCGACCACTGGCGACAACATCGATGTACTGTGGACACCTCACGCCCCACGTGTTGAGCAATTCGGCGGTGCGTCCACCCGGCCTCCCGCATGCCCACTATACGCCCTCGCTCAAAGTCCGTCAACTGCACATACGGTTCACGTTGTCGCGGCATGCTATCAGTATTAAAGACTGCGATGGAGCTCCGTATGCAACGGCAAACTGGCTGACACTGACGGCGGCGGTGCACAAATGCTGCGCAGCTAGCGCCATTCGACGGCCAACACCGCGGTTCCTGGTGTGTCCGCTGTGCCGTGCGTGTGATCATTGCTTGTACAGCCCTCTCGCAGTGTCCGGAGCAAGTATGGTGGGTCTGACACACCGGTGTCAATGTGTTCTTTTTTCCATTTCTAGGAGTGTAGTTTCAATTAAGATCGAATCTACTTTTCATCAATCAACTAAAGCCCGTGGTTGGAGAATGCATGACGGGAACCTTGACTGTAGACATATGACAACATTAACATGCCAGTGTGGTTGGAGACTGATGCGTTGAGTATGCCCTGTAATTTCGGGTTCTGTGTCTGTTCACGTGTACAGCACTCCGTCAAAGAACTGGAGCAGTGAGTTATGCGGTCCTATCAACATTTACGAGATTTAACTTCTGGTAAACCTTCCGGGATGTAAGGTCGTGGTCCATGAATCTCTTCAGCTCCTAACGTTTCGTCCAGAGCTGCGCTGGACATCTTCAGAGGTGTGTTTTTCCTCCCGTGAGTCTTGCCGACTGACGAGTCGTACGTCTGAGTGCGACTTATATATCGTAGGAAGTGCGCGTGCCCAGAGTTACACGTGATATGCAGAGATAATCTTTGTCAGAGATAAAACTTAACTATCGATCGTAATCTCGTCACGGATACAACTGTCTAGCAATTCTGTAGTGCTACTGTCCAAATATCACTAAGTTTCACGATCTCTTCTTTCCGATTAAAATTATCCCTATGTTTCTATATTTCATTTGCTTCTCTACAAAGCCGTGGGTAATAGTTCGTCGTCGTAGATAAAATTTTGTTTCGGATAACTTCACTTGATGATTTCCTGACTGAAAAGCGTGTTCTGCTACAGCCGATTTATTTGTTTTTCCTAATCGGCAAAGACTTCTGTGTTCTTTTAACCGTGTATTTACGCTTCTTTTTGTTGCTCCAATATAAACTTTACCACATGCGCACGGAATTTTATATACGCCACTGGCTGATAGAGGAGCGCGTTTATCTTTTACAGACCGGAGAACATGACAAAATTTTCTTCGTTGGTCTAAAAACAGGTCTAATATGATGATTACTAAAAAACTTTCCAACCTGATACGTTACTTTCTTTATAAAAGGGAGAGAGACTGTATTCTTCCATCGTTTTTCGGGCTTGTCCTTAGGCTTTATGTTGTTTGGGTGCAGAATTCAGCTTACTTCTTTCTTTATGTAGCCATTTTCCTCAAAAGCGTGCTTCAGATGTTTTAATTCGGCGTCTAGATACTTCGGCGTGCAAATCCGACTGGCTCTGTCAACGAGACTTTTCAATCACACCTCTCTTTTGTTGTGGATGATGGTTAGAGTTTTTATGTAAGTATCTGTCTGTATGCGTTATTTTTCTAAAAATCTGTTGTTTCAATCTTCCATCTGTCTGTCTCATAACTAAAACATCCAAAAACGGTATTCTATTGTCATTTTCTCTCTCCATGGTAAACTGGATTCTTGGATTTATATTATTAAGGTAATCAAAAAATTCTCTAAGGCTTTTTAGACCAACGAAGAAAATTTCTCATGTTCTCCGGTCTGTAAAAGATAAACGCGCTCCTCTATCAGCCAGTGGCGTATACAAAATTCCGTGTACATGTGGCAAAGTTTATATTGGAACAACAAAAAGAAGCGTAAATACACGGTTAAAAGAACACAGAAGTCTTTGCCGATTAGGGAAAACAGATAAATCGGCTGTAGCAGAACACGCTTTTCCGTCAGGAAATCATCAAGTGAAGTTTTCCGAAAAAAAATTTTATCTACGACGACGAACTATTACCCACGGCTTTGTAGAGAAGCATTGAAATATATAGACATAGGGATAATTTTAATCGGAAAGAAGAGACCATGAAACTTAGTGATATTTGGTCAGTAGCACTACAGAATTGCTAGACAGTTTCATCCGTGACGAGATTACGATCGACAGTTAAGTTTTATCTCTGACAAAGATTATCTCTGCATATCACGTGTAACTCTAGCCAAACCCACTTCCTACGATATATAAGTCGCTCTCAGACGTCCGACTCGTCAGTCGGCAAGACTCACGGGAGGAGAAACACCCCTCTGAAGGTGTCCAGCGCAGCTCTGAACGAAACATTAGGAGCTGAAGAGTTTCATGGACAACGACCTTACATCCCGGAAGGTTTACCAGAAGATATGTCATCCGGTCGTGAAAGCCTTCATACTATGATTTACGAGATTATTCGGGGGCATTTGAAAGAATTCGAAAACCACTTCACAGGCCAGTGACGTTTTGCATTCAAATGCGAAGACGACTCTTGGAACAATTTCTTCGACAGGTAAATGGTAACATTTAAAGTGCTGAATTAGTACTTTATTTCACGTTAAGGTACGCCAAAGATGAAATACGAGCTCAAGTAGATGAAAACCTAAACGTAAAGCTTAAATTTGTACCAAATGGGGCAGTACTCCACACAAGAGTCAGTGGAAAGATTCTGTTGTTATTGAGCTGCACTACTGGTTAAATCGCTGGACAAAGTGACTACCATAAAATACTTAGGAGTACACAATTGAAGCCTGCTGTAGTGGAATGGCCACATAAAACAAACAGCAGGAAAATCAAGTGCCCTGTTGAGGTCCATACGAAGAGTCTTAAGAAAGTGTAATTCACTCATGAAGAACTCGATTACAAAACTCTTCGTCTACCGAATCTCGAGTATTGCGTATTAGTATGCAATCCTTACTATGCTGGACTAACAGAAGAGGTAGAGAACATCCAACGAAGAGCGGCGCGGTCCGCCCGCGATCGTTTACTGGGCGGGAGAGCGTAACCCAGATGCTCGACAAATACCGGAAGCAGAGGCTGCAGGAGAGTCGCTGTGCATCACGGAGAGGTTACATTCCAGGAAGAGTAGAACATCATATTGCTGCCACCCACTCAAACCTCGCGAAATGGCCACGACGAGAAATTGCGAGAAATTCGAGAAATAGAGAAATGGAGGCACCCATGAACCTTTCCGGAACGGAATAGGCAAGGAGGGACCATAAAGTGATAGTGGTTCAAATGGCTCTGAGCACTATGGGACTTAACATCTGAGGTCATCAGTTCCCTAGAACTTAGAACTACTGAAACCTAACTAACCTAAGGACATCACACATAACCATGCCCGGGGCAGGATTCGAACCTGCGACCGTAGCAGTCACGCGGTTCCGGACTGAATCGCCTAGAACCGCTCTGCCACAACGGCCGGCTACAAAGTGATTGCTGAAGTGCCCTCCGCCACATGAGTATAGACGTGTATTTTGATGAAGATGTATCCTTTCACCCGGGTCGGATTTCGCTGTTAAGATAGACACCCTGTAATCGAATTTTTATGTGGTTCACAAACTGCAAGATTTTTGGGCTAATGAACGTCATAGAATCATGGTATTTTTCCGAATGTAAAAGCTATTCTGGTAGGTGGATTCAAGGGACTTTGTTAATCGTGTCTTTTGCGTTCCTGTACTGACGTTTCCATATCAACTTCCAGCCCTTAACACACATTTCTTTATATTTAACCGAGATGTGAAATACCTGTTTTCATAGATTTAGCTTTAAATATTTTTTAGTACAATGAAGTATTATCTTAAAAATTCTCATCCTCTAATTCACCATTTTACAGGCTGAATTAACAGTGACCTTATTACTTCTAACAGAGAAACTAAATAAAAGTTTTCATCTATTTAGTTTAATAATGCTTGTATAATTAGATATTTCTATAAAAGCATCTACCCCTATTTCACTCCTACAGAGCTTGATTTTCCAAAAACACTGGAACACGTATTTCTCAGTTTAAAACAGAGAAGTTAAATACCAATTTTCATAGATGTGGCTATAATCACACATGATAGTTCTTCAACAGTTTATTTTCAAGACAATCTATCACCCACGATTTCAAATGTTCAAAAACGTTGAAATTTGTAATTCTTCGAGAAACGACATAACAGTTTTCGTAGGTCTAGCTTAAAAATTGCATTAATAGCGACATATTTCTAAAAAACCTTTCATCCCGTTTTTCTCCCCATTATGTGTGGAATTCCGAAAAATATCTTCTAAACGATGCCAACAACATGAGATCAACTTCTTCCGCAAATTTCCAAGCTCCTATCCTTAGTGGTTTGTGCTGGAGATCATACCGTGGTCCACTGATCGTGACCACGCCAAATATCTCACGAAATAAGCGTCAAACGAAAAAACTACAAAGAACGAAACTCGTCTAGATTGAAGTGGGAAACCAGATGGCGCTGTGCCTGGCCCGCTAGATGGCGCTGCCGTAGGTCAAACGGATATCAACTGCGTTTCTTTAAATAGGAACCTCCATTTTTTATTAGATATTCCTGTAGTACGTGAACAGATATGAAAGTTTTAGTTGGACCACATTCTTCGCTTTGTGGTAGTTAGCGCTGTAATAGTCACAAACATTTGGCTCACAATTTTAGACTAACAGTTGGTAAAGGTAGGTTTTTTAAATTAAAATACAGAACGTAAGTACGTTTGAACATTTTATTTCGGTCATTCCAGTGTGATACATGTACCTTTGTGAACTTACCATTTCTGAGAACGCATGCTGCTACGGCGTGATTACCTGTAAATTCCACATTAATGCAATAAACGCTCAAAATGATGTCCATCAACCTCAATGCATTTGGCAATACATGTAGCGACAGCCCTCTCAACAGCGAGCAGTTCGTCTTCCGTAATGTTCGCACATGCATTGACAATGCGCTGACGCATGTTGTCAGGCGTTGTCGGTAGATCACGATAACAACTATCCTTCAAATTTCACCACAGAAGGAAATCCGGGGACGTCAGATCCGGTGAACTTGCGGGCCATGGGATGGTGCTTCGACGACCAATCCACCTGTCATGAAATATTTTATTCAATACCGCTTCAACCGCACGCGAACTATGTGCCGGACATCCCTCATGTTGGAAGTACATCGCCATTCTGTCATGCAGTGAAACATGTTGTAGTAACATCGGTAGAACTCTACGTAGGAAATCGGCATACAATGCTCCATTTAGATTGCCATCGATAAAATGGGGGCTAATTATCCATCCTCCCACAATGCCGCACCATACATCGGAGGTTCGAGTTCTCCCTCGGGAATGTACATGGGCATGTTTCTCCTTAGGATAATTTAGGTAAAGTAGTGCGTAAGCTTAGGGACTGATGACCTTAGCAGTTAAGTCCCATAAGATTTCAGACACATTTGAACATTTGAACCATACATTAACACAAGGTCGCTGACGTTCCACTTGGCGCAACCATCGTCGACTTTCCGCTGCCCAATAGTGCATATTATGTCTGTTTACGTTACCGCTGTTGGTGAATGACGCTTCGTCGCTAAATAGAACGTGTGCAAAAAATCTCTCATCGTCCTGTAACTTCTCTTGTGGCCAGTGGCAGAACAGTACACGATGTTGAAAGTTGTCGCCATGCAATTCCTGGTGCATAGAAATATGGTACGGGTGCAATAGATGTAGATGTAGCATTCTCAACACCGACGTTTTTGAGATTCCCGATTCTCTCGGATTTTGTCTGCTACTGATGTTTGGATTAGCCGCGACAGCAGCTAAAACACCTACTTGGGCATCATCATTTGATGCAGGTCGTGGCTGACGTTTTAACATGTGGCTGAACACTTCCTGTTTCCTTAACTAACGTAAATATCCGGGGAACGGTCCGGACCCTTGGATGATGTCGTCCAGGACACCGAGCAGCATACATAGCACACGCCAGTTAGCCATTTTGATCACAATAGCCATACATAAATACGATATCGACCTTGACCGCAATTGGTAAACGGCCCATTTTAACACGGGTAATGTATCACGAAGCAAATACCATCCGCACTGACGGAATGTTACGTCATACCCCGTACTTATATGGCTCTGTAATAGTCACAAACGTATATCACAAAGTGAAAAAAGTGGTCCAACTAAAACATTCATATTTCTTTACGTACTACACGGATATATAATAAAAATAAGGGTTCCTATTTAAAGAAACGCAGTTGACATCACTTGTACCTATGGCAGGGACATCTGGTTTCCCCCTTCAAAATAGATGAGTTTGGTTCTTGGCAGGTTTTTCGTTTGATGTTTATTTCGTGAGATATTTGGCCCGGTCTCTGTCAGTATATATAATTAGTTACACAGTATTAGATTTTCTTCTTACACAATTAAGAGAGAACTTCATTTCCATGAGACATCCTCTAAGTTACGGCTACCTGTAACTTTTTCATATCAGTGCATAACATAATCAAAGAATGAATATTATCGTTACTGTTATAGTTCTTATTTATTATTATTATTTCTATTTTTCTCAGACCTTAGGTCTGGTTAAAAATGGAAAGTGACGCGGACCATCATCAAGTGTGACTTCCTTTTAACTGTATGGTATATGTTACATTGTATTTAGGAACTTTCTGGTTATTGAACACGTATCAATAACTACGGATTTCTGTAGTTGTATATATACGTTTGGATGTAGCTGTATTGCATTGATGTACTGGTGGATATAGTGTGGTATGACTCCTGTAGTTGATAGTATAATCGGTATAATGTCAACTTTATCCTGATGCCACATGTCCTTGACTTCCTCAGCCAATTGGATGTATTTTTCAATTTTTTCTCCTGTTTTCTTCTGTATATTTGTTGCATTGGGTATGGATATTTCGATTAGTTGTGTTAATTTCTTCTTTTTATTGGTGAGTATGATGTCAGGTTTGTTATGTGGTGTTGTTTTATCTGTTATAATGGTTCTGTTCCAATATAATTTGTATTCATCACTCTCCAGTGCATTTTGTGGTGCATACTTGTATGTGGGAATGTGTTGTTTTATTAGTTTATGTTTTATGGCAAGTTGTTGGTGTACTATTTTTGTTACATTGTCATGTCTTCTGGGGTATTCTGTATTTGCTACTATTGTACATCCGCTTGTGATGTGATCTACTGTTTCTATTTGTTGTTTGCAAAGTCTGCATTTATCTGTTGTGGTATTGGGATCTTTAATAATATGCTTGCTGTAATATCTGTTGTTTATTGTTTGATCTTGTATTGCAATCATGAATCCTTCCATCTCACTGTATATATTGCCTTTCCTTAGCCATGTGTTGGATGCGTCTTGATCTATGTGTGGCTGTGTTAGATGATACGGGTGCTTACAATGTAGTGTTTTCTTTTTCCAATTTACTTTCTTCATATCTGTTGATGTTATGTGATCTGAAGGGTTGTAGAAGTGGTTATGCAATTGCAGTGATGTACCCGATGTATTTATATGAGTGATTGCTTTGTGTATTTTGCTAGTTTCTGCTCGTTACAGAAAGAATTTTCTTAAATTGTCTACCTGTCCATAATGTACGTTTTTTAAGTCGATAAATCCCCTTCCTCCTTCCTTTCTGCTTAATGTGAATCTTTCTGTTGCTGAATGTATGTGATGTATTCTATATTTGTGGCATTGTGATCGTGTAAGTGTATTGAGTGCTTCTAGGTCTGTGTCACTCCATTTCACTACTCCAAATGAGTAGGTCAATATTGGTATAGCATAAGTATTTATAGCTTTTGTCTAGTTTCTTGCTGTAAATTCTGTTTTCAGTATTTTTGTTAGTCTTTGTCTATATTTTTCTTTTAGTTCTTCTTTAATATTTTTATTATCTATTCCTATTTTTTGTCTGTATCCTAAATATTTATAGGCATCTGTTTTTTCCAGCGCTTCTATGGAGTCACTGTGGTTATTCAATATGTAACCTTCTTGTTTAGTGTGTTTTCCCTTGACTATGCTATTTTTCTTACATTTGTCTGTTCCAAAAGCCATATTTACATCATTGCTGAATACTTCAGTTATCTTTAGTAATTGGTTGAGTTGTTGATTGGTTGTTGCCAGTAGTTTTAGATCATCCATATATAGCAAATTTGTGATTTTGTGTGGGTATGTTCCAGTAATATTATATCCATAATTTGTATTATTTAGCATGTTGGACAGTGGGTTCAGAGCAAGACAGATCCAGAAAGGACTTAATGATTGTCCTTGGTATATTCCACACTTAATCTGTATTGGCTGTGATGTGATATTATCTGAATTTGTTTGGATATTAAGTGTAGTTTTCCAGTTTTTCATTACTACATTTTGGAACTGTATCGATTTAGGATCTACTTTGTATATTTCCAATATCTGTAGTAACCATGAGTGGGGTACACTATCAAAAGCTTTTTGGTAATCAATGTAGTTGTAGTGTAGCGACCTTTGTTTAGTTTTAGCTTGATATGTCACCTCTGCATCTATTATCAGTTGCTCTTTGCATTCTCGTGCTCCTTTGCAGCAGCTTTATGTTCTTCATTTATAATTTTGTTCTGTGTTGTATGTGTCATTAATTTCTGTGTAATGACTGAAGTTAATATTTTGTATATTGTTGGTAGGCATGCTATGGGACGATATTTAGCTGGGTTTGCTGTGTCTGCTTGATCTTTAGGTTTCAGATAAGTTATTCCATATGTAAGTGTATAAGTGTATCAGGGAATGTGTATGGGTCTGCAATGTAACTGTTAAATAATTTAGTTAGATGTGAATGTGTTGAGGTGAACTTCTTTAGCCAGAAATTTGCTATTTTATGATTTCCAGGGGCTTTCCAATTGTGCATAGAATTAATTGCTCGTGTGACTTCATGTTGAAAATTATCACTTCAGGCATTTGTGGTATCAACTTGTGTGAGTCTGTTTCTGCTTGTATCCACCGTGCAAGCCTGTTATGTTATACCGGGTTTGACCATACGTTGCTCCAGAAGTGTTCCATGTCTGTTATGTTTGGTGGATTGTCTATTTTAATGTGTCTGTTATCTATTGTCTGGTCAAATTTCTTTTGGTTTGTGTTGAATGTTTGGTTTTGTTTCCTTCTATTTTCACTTTTTTTGTATCTTCTAAGTCGTTTGGCCAATGCTTATAATTTATGCTTATTTTCATCTAATTGCTCTATTGCTTCTTGTTTGAGATTTTACCTCACCATTTTCGTTTTTTGTCTGATATTTCATTTCTTATAAATTGTGTTAGCTGTCCGATGTCTTTGCTCAGTTTTTCTATTCTGATCTGTGGCCTGTGTTGCCATGCTGGTTTTGTGGGTTTCTTCTGTGTGTAGGCTGGTTCTGATCTCTGCCTAGTGTGTATATTTAGTGTAGTGAGTGCTCCTACATAAACCAGTAGTTGTAACTCTTCCATAGTTGTATTTTCATTTATTTTGTTGTGTATGATTGTGTTGATAGTTGTTATTGTCGTTCGAACTTGTGGGTTATTTGGTGGTCTATGCAAGAATGGTCTAATGTCTGTATTTGTGTCTCTGTATTCTATATATGTCAACTGAAATTTTTCTTCTATATCTAACATGTGTTTCACTTCATGTTCTATTTGTGCTTGTTCTAGTGGCTGTCTTAAGATTTCGTTTTCCTCTGATTGTTAAATTGACGCGTTTTGTTCTTTGTTTTCTCTGGATTGTTTGAGTCAATTACTGTATTTTCTTCTTCTAACTGCACATTATTTTGTTCCCGTATTTGTTGTACTTGTTGTTTGATGTTTTCTAATTCTGACTGGGCTATCCTGTTATTTTTTATTATTACACAGATCTGATCAGCTAGTCATTGTTCTGTTAAAAATTTTAATTCCGGATATCTGGTAATAAATGTTGTGTATACTTGTGATCTGTATCCAGTTGTGTTGGTTCCTAGGTTTGTTGCTTGGTAATAACAGAACATGAGGTGTCGATTAACTTCATCTGACCATCTCATCCTCTGTCTTTGTTTTCCTTCTAGGGTGGTTGCAGGAAGCATATCCTGCAAACACCTCTATTTGGATTTAAATCATTTTCCAGTTGGCTAGCAGTGTCGTTAGCATTGTGGGCGGGCATAGGGTTCAAGCGTCGTCCCCGACCATTACGGCGCTAGTCCGAGGCTTCTTTAGTCCTGTCCTTAACCAAGTAATCACACTAAAAGGGGGATAGCCCTATTAGTGGTTTGTTCTTTTCGTGGCCTTTTACGACTGGCAGAACATATTATTATTATTATTATTATTATTATGTCTTTCTATTCTCAGACGTTATGCCTGGTCAAAAATGGACAGTGACGCGGACCTTGATCAAGCGTGACTTCCTTTTAACTGTACGGTATATGTTATATTGCATTTAGGAACTTTCGGGTCATTGAACATGTATCAATAATTACAGATTTTTGTAGTTGTATATATATGTTTGGATGTAGCTGTATTGCATTGATGTACTGGTGGATATTGTGAGGTATGACTCCTGTAGTTGATAGTATAATTGGTATAATGTCGACTTTATCCTGATGCCACATGTCCTTGACTTCCTCAGCCAGTTGGATGTATTTTTTAATTTTTTCTACTGTTTTCTTCTGTATATTTGTTGTGTTGGGTATGGATATTTCTATTAGTTGTGTTAATTTCTTCTTTTTATTGGTGAGTATGATGTCAGGTTTGTTATGTAGTGTTGTTTTATCTGTTATAATCGTTCTGTTCCAGTATAATTTGTATTCATCATTCTCCAGTACATTTTGTGGTGTGTACTTGTATGTGGGAACGTGTTGTTATATTAGTTTATGTTTTATGTCAGTTTGTTGATGTATTATTTTTTCTACATTGTCGTGTCTTCTGGGGTATTCTGTATTTGCTACTATTGTACATCCGCTTGTGATGTGATCTACTGTTTCTATTTGTTGTTTGCAAAGTCTGCATTTATCTGTTGTGGTATTGGGATCTTTAATAATATGCTTGCTGTAATATCTGTTGTTTATTGTTTGATCCTGTATTGCAATCATGAATCCTTCCATCTCACTCTATATATTGCCTTTTCTTAGCCATGTGTTGGATGCGTCTTGATCTATGTGTGGCTGTGTTAGATGATACGGGTGCTTGCCATGTAGTGTTTTCATTTTCCAATTTACTTTCTTTGTATCTGTTGATGTTATGTGATCTAAAGAGTTGTAGAAGTGGTTATGAAATTGCAATGATGTAGCTGATGTATTTATATGAGTGATTGCTTTGTGTAGTTTGCTAGTTTCTCCTCGTTCTAGAAAGAATTTTCTTAAATTGTCTACCTGTCCATAATGTAGGTTTTTTATATCTATAAATCCCCTTCCACCTTCCTTTCTGCTTAATGTGAATCTTTCTGTTGCTGAATGTATGTGATATATTCTATATTTGTGGCATTGTGATCGTGTAAGTGTATTGAGTGCTTCTAGGTCTGTGTCACTCCATTTCACTACTCCATATGAGTAGGTCAATACTGGTATAGCATAAGTATTTATAGCTTTTGTCTTGTTTCTTGCTGTCAATTCTATTTTCAGTATTTTTGTTAGTCTTTGTCTATATTTTTCTTTTAGTTCTTCTTCAATATTTGTATTATCTATCCCTATTTTTTGTCTGTATCTTAGATATTTATAGGCATCTGTTTTTTCCATCGCTTCTATGCAGTCGCTGTGGTTATCCAATATGTAATCTTCTTGTTTAGTGTGTTTTCCCTTGACTATGCTATTTTTCTTACATTTGTCTGTTCCAAAAGCCATATTTATATCATTGCTGAATACTTCAGTTATCTTTAGTAATTGGTTGAGTTGTTGATTGGTTGCTGCCAGTAGTTTTAGATCATCCATGTATAGCAAATGTGTGATTTTGTGTGGGTATGTTCCAGGAATATTGTATCCATAATTTGTATTATTTAGCATGTTGGATAGTGGGTTCAGAGCAAGACAGTACCAGAAAGGACTTAATGAGTCTCCTTGGTATATTCCACGCTTCATCTGTATTGGCTGTGATCTGATGTTATCTGAATTTCTTTGGATATTAAGTGTGGTTTTCCAGTTTTTCATTACTATGTTTAGAAACTGTACCAATTTACGATCTACTTTGTATATTTCCAATATCTGTAGTAACCATGAGTGGTGTACACTATCAAAGGCTTTTTGGTAATCAATGTATGCGTAGTGTGGGGACCTTTGTTTAGTTTTAGCTTGATATGTCACCTCTGCATCTATTATCAGTTGCTCTTTACATCCTCGTGCTCTTTTGCAGCAGCCTTTTTGTTCTTCATTTATAATTTTGTTCTGTGTTGTATGTGTCATTAATTTCTGTGTGATGACTGAAGTTAATATTTTGTATATTGTTGGTAGGCATGTTATGGGGCGATATTTAGCTGGGTTTGCTGTGTCTGCTTGATCTTTAGGTTTCAGATAGGTTATTCCATGTGGAAGTGTATCAGGGAATGTGTATGGGTCTGCAATGTAACTGTTAAATAATTTAGCTAGATGTGAATGTGTTGAGGTGAACTTCTTTAGCCAGTAATTTTTTCTATTTTATCATTTCCAGGGGCTTTCCAATTGTGTGTAGAATTAATTGCTCGGGTGACTTCATGTTGCAAAATTATCACTTCAGGCATATGTGGTATCATCTTGTATGTGTCTGTTTCTGCTTGTATCCACCGTGCATGCCTGTTATTTTGTACCGGGTGTGACCATATGTTGCTCCAGAAGTGTTCCATGTCTGTTATGTTTGGTGGATTGTCTATTTTAATGTGTGTGTTATCCATTGTTTGGTAAAATCTCTTTTGGTTTGTGTTGAATGTTTGGTTTTGTTTCCTTCTATTTTCACTTTTTTTTTGTATCTTCTAAGTCGTTTGGCCAATGCTTGTAATTTCTGCTTTTTTTCATCTAATTGTTCTATTGCTTCTTGTTGTGAGATTTTACCTAACCTTTTTCGTTTTTTGTCTGATATTTCATTTCTTATAAATTGTGTTAGCTGTCCGATGTCTTTTCTCAGTTTTTCTATTCTGATCTGTAGCCTGTGTTGCCATGCTGGTTTTGTGGGTTTCTTCTCTGTGTTGGTTTGTTCTGATCTCTGCCTAGTGTGTATATTTAGTGTAGTGAGTGCACCTATATAAACCAGTAGTTGTAACTCTTCCATAGTTGTGTTTTCATTTATTTTGTTGTGTATGATTGTGTTGATAGTTGTTATTGTTGTTTAGACTTGTGGGTTATTTGGCGGTCTATGCAAGAATGGTCTAATGTCTGTATTTGTGTCTTTGTATTCTATATATGTCAGCTGAAATTTCTCTTCTATATCTAACACGTGTGTCTCCTCGTGTTCTATTTGTGCTTGTTCTGGTGGCTGTTTTAAGATTTAGTTTTCCTCTGATTGTTTAATTGATGCGTGTTGGTCTTTGTTTGTTTTCTCTGGGATGTTTGAGTCCATTACTGTATTTTCTTCTTCTTCAGATTGCACATTATTTTGTTCCTGTATTTGTTGTACTTGTTGTTTGATGTTTCCTAATTCTGACTGGGGTATCCTGTTATTTTTTATTATTACATGGATCTGATCAGCTAGTCGTTGTTTTGTTAAAAATTTTAATTCCGGGTATCTGGTAATAAATGTTGTGTATACTTGTGATCTGTATCCAGTTGTGTTGGTTCCTAGGTTTGTTGCTTGGTAATAACAGAACATGAGGTGTCGATTAACTTCATCTGACCATCTCATCCTCTGTCTTTGTTTTCCTTCTAGGAAGGTTGCAGGAAGCATATCCTGCAAAACACCTCTATTTGGATTTAAATCATTTTCCAGTTGGCTAGCAGTGTTGTTACCATTTTGGGCGGGCATAGGGTTCAAGCGTCGCCCCCGATCATGACGGCGGTTGTCCGAGGCTTCTTTAGTTCCGTCCTGAACCAAGTAATCACACTAAAAGGGGGGTTAGCCCTATTAGTGGTTTGTTCTTTTCGTCGCCTTTTACGACTGGCAGAACATACCGGAGGCCTATTCTTTTCCCGGGCCTCCACGGGGGTTATTATTACATTATTATTATTATTATTATTATTATTATTATTATTATTACTACTATTAATAGGTGTGATCTAAAGCGAAGCTTCGTCGTGACACACTCAGGCCTCATAATGACACGTTCCGAAAAGATGCGGTGTAATTGAATTTCTATATATGCATAGCCTAACGTAACGCAGATCATAGTCAATCATCTGCACTGTACAAACGTCGATTAAAGAAAATTGGTAGACGTTACCAAAGACAGCAAAGCGATAACGCAATGCAAACGTCGCAACAGATCTACTTCATCGTTGAATCAGTGGTGTGTTATCAGATGTTTCCACTGTTTTCGTATTAATCCAAACTGTTTTTATATTGATAACTTGTGATTAGAAATAGTGTAAGGGCCGTATAACAATTTCATGTGTTGGTGATCCTCATAAAAAACATCATGAACACTATAATTTTTACCGTATATAAAGGAAGTGATTGTGTAACACTCCACTCTGGCACCGAAAACTTTCAAAATAAAATAAATATTAAATGGCGCATATCCTTATGCGACCATGTACACTTCATCCTACGTCACAGAAAAACTCCGAAACTTCTGGTAGAAGCAATGGAACACTGCCCACGGCGAGAGCGAATCTTCAGAGTTGTTCTAGCAGCCGACGTCTAACATCCAGTGCCTTGGCCACTGGCGGCCATATATCAGTCACGTCCCAGATTCATTTCGGCCGATGAAATCTTTCCCCTATATTTCACGTCACATGTTGATATACAAATATTTAGAGTCTTACGTCGCAGCAACATGGCAAAATAAATCCGTATTGACGTTCCCCACCTGATACATCGTCAAACTCCTGTTCCTCTTAACTTCAGTATAGTACTCCGAGGAATAACGGAACTAAATGATTTAATAAGATGATTTCATTTTACAGGCGTTCTCGAATTAAATGCAATAAGTAGTTAAATTAAATACTGGTCTAGTGTTGACCTGTTATCACGCGTTAAGAATCCGGTTCAAAGTACGTAGTTGTTTTGTAAAACTCAAAAGATATATACATAATCTTTGGAGCTGCGGAGACCAACGTCGCTATTGCAACGACTTACTAGGGTCAGTATAGTACTATTTCTTGTTTTGATGTGTTTTTAATTTTTTTTCAGGAATATGTCGCGGTAGTTTTATTCCGTTAACCAAGAAGTAATGCACACTTGAAATGTAGAATTAAAATTCCGTTGATTACTAAAAAATATATACGCTAAGGGACATTATTCCTTATTTCATCCATGCTTCACTTTGACTGAGAACATTATTTAAAACACAGAAGAATAATTACAACTTGTGTATTAAATTTCGACAAAACACGAACCCATCACAAACGATGTGAACGGTTTGGATGCGTTCATTGACTGTACCTTTACTTTCTTGGGTTTTCTCATAAACTTTCCTCCGGGAATTGATTATGAAAGTTGTTGAAGATTTTACAGATGGCCCTTCCAGTAAATGCACAGGTTGCCGTTAACATAGCTGTGTGAGTATCGCTGCAGTCTTATTTGTAGCGAGAACTTTGGTTTCACACTACTATTCGAAGAAAGTCGCAGAGTGTTTGTGTCCGCCGTCTTTTATTCCTTTATTTGGAATCTAGTTACGAAAATCGTGGTTTATGACATCCATCCTTCGTTTAGCGATTCGGAACTAAAAGTTGTTCCTTTGTATATTAAATAATTTTACAAATCAAAAGGCTATCATGATATATTTGTGTAACACACAGTCGGAATTTCGTCCTAGTGGCCGTTGTTCAGACAACGGTTTTGTTTGCAGACAAACAAAAATTACCCGAAGCGAAATGTAGTGTGAGGAGGGCTATGCGAGAGGCGTTCAATGAATTCGAAAGTAAATTTCTATGTACTGACCTGGCAGAAAATCCTAAGTAATTTTGGTCTTATGTCAAAGCGGTAGGTGGATCAAAACAAAATGTCCAGACACTCTGTCACCAAAATGATACTGAAACAGAGGATGACAGATTAAATGCCGAAATACTAAATGTCTTTTTCCAAAGTTGTTTCACAGAGGAAGATTGCACTGTAGTTCCTTTTCTAGATTGTCGCACTCATGACAAAATGGTAGATATCGAAATAGACGACAGAGGGATAGAGAAACAATTAAAATCGCTCAAAAGAGGAAAAGCCTCTGGACCTGATGGGATACCAGTTAAATTTTACACAGTGGAACGCGAAGGAACTTGCCCCTCTTCTTGCAGCGGTGTACCGTAGGTCTCTAGAAGAGCGTAGCGTTCCAAAGGATTGGAAAAGGGCACAGGTCATCCCCGTTTTCAAGAAGGGACGTCGAACAGATGTGCAGAACTATAGACCTATATCTCTAACGTCGATCAGTTGTAGAGTTTTGGAACACGTATTGTGTTCGAGTATAACGACTTTTCTGGAGACTAGAAATTTACTCTGTAGGAATCAGCATGGGTTTCGAAAAAGACGGTCATGTGAAACCCAGCTCGCGCTATTCGTTCACGAGACTCAGAGGGCCATAGACACGGGTTCACAGGTAGATGCCGTGTTTCTTGACTTCCGCAAGGCGTTCGATACAGTTCCCCACAGTCGTTTAATGAAGAAAGTAAGAGCATATGGACTATCAGACCTGTTGTGTGATTGGATTGAGGAGTTCCTAGATAACAGGACGCAGCATGTCATTCTCAATGGAGAGAAGTCTTCCGAAGTAAGAGTGATTTCCGGTGTGCCGCAGGGGAGTGTCATAGGACCGTTGCTATTCACAATATACATAAATGACCTGGTGGATGACATCGGAAGTTCACTGAGGTTCTTTGCAGATGATGCTGTGGTGTATCGAGAGGTTGTAACAATGGAAAATTGTACTGAAATGCAGGAGGATCTGCAGCGAATTGACGCATTGTGCAGGGAATGGCAATTGAATCTCAATGTAGACAAGTGTAATGTGCTGAGAATACACAGAAAGATAGATCCTTTATCATTTAGCTACAAAATAGCAGGTCAGCAACTGGAAGCAGTTAATACCATAAATTATCTGGGGGTACACATTAGGAGTGATTTAAAATGGAATGATCATATAATGTTGATCGTCGGTAAAGCAGATGCCAGACTGAGATTCATTGGAAGAATCCTAAGGAAATGCAATCCGAAAACAAAGGAAGTAGGTTACAGTACGCTTGTTCGCCCACTGCTTGAATACTGCTCAGCAGTGTGGGATCCGTACCAGATAGGGTTGATAGAAGATATAGAGAAGATCCAACGGAGAGCAGCGCGCTTCGTTACAGGATCATTTAGTAATCGCGAAAGCGTTACGGAGATGATAGATAAACTCCAGTGGAAGACTCTGCAGGAGAGACGCTCAGTAGCTCGGTACGGGCTTTTGTCAAAGTTTCGAGAACATACCTTCACCGAAGAGTCAAGCAGTATATTGCTCCCTCCTACGTATATCTCGCGAAGAGACCATGAGGATAAAATCAGAGAGATTAGAGCCCACACAGAGGCATACCGACAATCCTTCTTTCCACGAACAATACGAGACTGCAATAGAAGGGAGAACCGATAGAGGTACTCAAGGTACCCTCCGCCACACACCGTCAGTTGGCTTGCGGATTATGGATGTAGATGTAAATGTAGAACGTAATTGTGCTTTAGCACAAGAACTATGCACACTTGTTAATGGCCGAACGGAAAAAATGCAATAGAGGTTTGCACAAATCGATTATTTTTCATGCATATGGTGACCGTAGCGCAATTTACAAAACTCTGTATGACTATAAACCCTAGATTATTGATGTTAAATGATCCCACCAAGTTTCCAACTGGGCTGATATAGAGAGTCAATAAGTTCGACTAAAACACAAATAATGTTCTACCTTTCATGATGAGGTTTTGGCATTTGGTGCGCATTTTCCCTGGAATGGCATTGTGGACGCTAATGCCTCTCTCAATGGCGTCTGTCAGGAAATGATGAAATCTGATTGAAATAAGGACGCCTAGAATACTTCTTTCGCATGTGTGTCATGCAGTTTTCAGACAAACATCTCTGTATTAGCTCGCAAGAGTGTTTGTCCTTAGCGCCGAGAACGTATACATTGTTTTCCCAATCGATACTGGGCACTTGCCGTCACCTGTCTGCGGCACCAGTGTCTTTACAATATCGTTTGATCAATTTAGGAGCTGTGTGTTTCCAGACTTTACTGTACAGACAAACAAGCTGATCACATACCTAGTATCATAAAGAGACGGAATTCTAATTAGATAACCGTGTTTTTCAGGTTTTTCTTTTAGAAATACCTCGAATGATCATCGACCACCGAACAAAGACAACTTCTGATCCACAATGGTTTGTAGACCGGAAGTAAAATACAATGGAACTAAAGAATTCAAGTTTTCAAAATTTCTCTTATCAGAGCAAACTTGTCAACCTAGCGACGAATTTCTCTTGTATTCTTATCATCAAACATCAATATCTTAGTTAATTCGAAATATCGCTTGCGACTCATTTATCCATAGTGCCCTTGTCGGCCCTGAGGCATAGACCATAAATCTTCGACAGGTACCTTATTGTCATGATTTGGACCCATGTATTGGTCCCATGTATTGGACCCATGGATTGGACCCACGATTAGTCAGAGCTTTATGATATTCTCCAGACGGCTTCGTAACATACTCGCGTCCACATCCTCCACTGTAATTATCACAGCAGATATAATTAGCGTCTGGTCGGTTGGGCTGAAACTCATTCTCGTTCTCAGGCGGTGAATCAGTTCCAATTGAGTCCACATCTTTCTCCTGACTTTCATCCTAAACTGATTCTTTCTATTTTGCTCCAAGCATTCTTTCCACAGAATAATCATGTAAACGTCATCTATTCATGTTATTTGTTCAAATCAGCGGAAGCAATGAAAATGAAAACGGTCGAATTCATGAAAATATGTTCGAAGACAACAAGGCAAAATTTCTTTTTGTTTTAAATATTTAAAACTAAAGTCTAAGCCACCTCCAATCTGTCCTTGGTACTGAAGGCTTCCTTTAAAACTTGAAAGTTTCCTCTCAAAATAATTGTCGTGTGGTTCTGAACTAGTCTGGTTTCGTTGATTTTTTGTAACTTTGCTGTTGTTTAGCTTTGGTTGCATTTCCAACTGGAAGAGAAACCAAATATCTCTGCCTGCGAGTACACAATGTGAATCTGGCCCTGTTTTATAGTCTTTGTAACAGTGTGCAAACTGATTTCATCCTAAACTTAACTATTAATTTCTCTAATTAAATAAAGTTGTCTCTGTGTGTTAATGCTCTGCCTAATAATGCTGTCCATGCAGTGGTCCCATACACGGATAATTATCGTAGTCAACTGATTCTTACCTCGTAATGTAATTGCTTGGGAAGGCGGCGCTTGCTGCTCTCTGTGGCGCCCAGGGGCTCAGCACTCATTTTCTGGATACAAGCTAGGCGAACCCGGCGTTCCTGAACTGGGGACTAGTCAGCGCCGCCAGTCCCCTGTCACAGTAAGCTCTGGGCACAGGAACTGTCTATGTCACAGGGAACGGGGATCTTGGCTTGACCGCCCAGATTGCGAGGGTGGTAAAAACGTACATCAAAAAATTTCAGTCTCAAGGTGTGCTGCGGGCTGATGAGATGCATAGCTGTTGAGGTGAAACAATGGCTGGCAGGCAACCTCTGGGAAACCTGCCGCACCTCAGTAGTATAAAGGTCTGTCTGAGTTGTCCCTTATTTCCCTAGCTGCTCGTGGTACCGAAATGGATTCTCCAAAGTTTCCTTTTCCTCCTCCCAGAGCAAAGGGCTGCTGGAAGATACTAACACCCCAACTAGTAAGAGGGCTCCGGTAGCCAGCCCTCCAGATGCAAAAGTAAGCCAGTAAACAGCAGTAACGAGTATCAGAAAATGGGCTAGTAATCAGAATGTATTTTTAATAATAAAAAGGAAGTAAGGAAATTTCAAGAAAGTCTCGCCTTTCTACATCCAGAAGTGTCTAGATGGAACTGCCAGGACTTTAAAAATCTGTAAAGCAGCTGCAAAATAAATGGGAACTGGATGTTTCAACCAACAGCGTCCCAACAAGCGTCAACCTTCCGAGTGCTAAGTGCCTGGGTGACTATGCCATCGATCCATCGATACAGACCTCCGCAGCACTTCGAACTTCAGCAAATGAGTTGTATCATGTAGGGACGCAGTTAATCTAACAATCGAAGAATTGCAGAGTGAGTGGGCTCCGGTGGGAATAGTGGATGTTCAGAACGCGATGGAAAGGGTAGACAGAAAGCTGATGAAATTTGAGCCCTTCGCACTTACCTCCAGCGCCGCCTATCTCCCAGAGCACGTCAACGCAGCCACTCTTCGACTCACCCAAGCCCAATGCACTGTTTTAAATGCCAACATTTTGGGGATACAACCCTGCGGTAAGGCCGCTCGTGAAGGAGTTGGTAGCTCGTCTCTCGACGCCACCCTGTTCGGCGTAAGGGCTGCACAATGTTTCTGGAGAAACTCAAAGTACAGGAAACAAAAACAACCGGCTATATCACTTATGGTGAGGCGAAAATCATCTACAGGTTCATGCAGCCTCCCACATTTGCTACATTTTTGCATCGATGCTTCAGAAGCCTGTTCCAAAAGGTGATGCCTCTACGCAAAGAGAGGTGGTAAGTGAGACCTGAGTTTCTCCTGGCGTATACAACTTTCAAATTACTTCCGGGAATTCAGTCAGGTAACACATTCAGCGACCGCCGATATTTCGGCGGGAGAACATCCAGCCATTTTCAAGGCAAACTGCAACGGACAGGCGGCGTACATGTAAATTTAAAACCTCGGTTCCCGGACTGAAGCAGGGAACATAAGACGCACACTGAACACTAGTGCTACCAAAGATGTCCAAAGTCAGAAGTATCGATAGTGAGACTATGAATTCGCAGGTGTGGTAGCATTGACTGTGTCCCTCTGTTTTTTGACAAGGGAGAGAGTTTAAACGGAGACCTCCATCCCTGTTAACGAGGTTGCTCGCTAATTTAATCTCAACTGCCTCCCTAATAACACTGTCCCAATAGCTGGACGTGCATGCCAATATCGCGGTGTTATTATATAACATGGTGTGACCTGTATCCAAGCAATGTTCGGAAATAGCAGATCTACTTGGCTGCTGTAATCGTGTGTGCCGTTTATGCTCAGTACATCGGTCCTCCACGGTCCTGATAGTTTGACCAATATACGCCATGCCGCAGCTACAAGGAATAAGATATGCACCCACCTTACACAGTCCAAGATCATCCATAACGGATCCAAGAAGAGCTCTAATGTTAGATGGAGGTCGGAAAACACATCGTATTTCCGTAATATACGACCGATCTTGTTGGACGTGTTTCCTACGTAAAGCAAAAAGGCAGTAGGCGTAGGTGTTGACTCAGAATTATCATCAATCACCCGATGTACAGTTGGTTGATAGCGCAACGCACGTTCAGTCTGTTTATCACTATAACCATTTTGACGGAATGTAACTTTAAGATGGGACTGCTCAGCTGGCAAAATCTCAGCGTCAGAAACGACATGTGCCCTGTGTACCAAGGTACGAAGTACCGCTTCACGCTGAGCCGGATGGTGACAACTATTAGCCTGTAAGTACAAGTCGGTGTGAGTACGTTTCCTGTAGACTGCGTGTGCCAATGATCCATCATCCTTCCTCCTAACCAACACGTCAAGAAAGGGAAGGCAACCATCCTCTTCCACCTCCATCGTAAAACGAATGTTCGGGTGGATCGAGTTCAGATGTTCTAGAAAGACTTTAAAATTCTCCCTACCATGATGCCAAACAACGAAGGTATTGTCAACGTATCTAAAGAAATAGGCGGGTTTCAAAGCTGCCGACTTCAATGCACGCTCCTCGAAGTCTTCCATAAACAAATTTGCGATCACAGGAGACAACGGACTACCCATTGCAACTCAATCTGTCCGTTCGTAATACTGGTCATTAAATAAAAAGTAAGTGGATGTCAACACATGCCGAAAGAGATTAGTTAATTCAGCACCAAACCTGGTCTCAATTAAACGCAACGAATCAGACAGAGGAACACAAGTGAAGAGAGAGAACACATCGAAACTCACTAAAATATCAGTCATTCAACCACAGTCCCCCCCCCCCCCCCCAAACGGCGTAAAAATCAGCTGCGTTCCTGATATGATGTTCACACCTACCAACTTGTGGACTCAACTGAGAAGAAAGATGCTTGGCTACACGATATGTCGGAGCGACGATGATACTCACTATAGGACGGAAA
The DNA here is from genome assembly GCF_023864275.1 of Schistocerca cancellata. Classification (NCBI taxonomy): domain Eukaryota; kingdom Metazoa; phylum Arthropoda; class Insecta; order Orthoptera; family Acrididae; genus Schistocerca; species Schistocerca cancellata. Next base: position 47,989,133 of record NC_064626.1, on the reverse strand, counting down.
GGAACCCCCTTCCTTGCGAACCTTCGGAAGGCCACAACACCTATAGTTCTGTTCCCCCTAGGTTATATAATTCTTGATAGTGTTCTGCGACAAACCACTTTTCTTCAGGAGGCTGTTGTTTTTTCTCTCAATACTTTTTGTGGGGCCAGCATGGATTCTGCGATACGCTGAATCAGATAGTAAACGTTGCATCTTTTGTACATTATCATGTTTATCTAAAACAACGGTGGCATTGCCCCTGTCTGCAGGTAAAATAACAATATCAGGATCAACTTTGGGAGAGCGTAAAACAGCCCACTATGCTGCTGTTACATTACTCTTGGGTGGACGAGCCCTAGTCAAAACACGGCATGCCTCCCTCCTAACCTCCTCTGCAGCGTCAGGAGGTAGTTTACAAACTGCCTGTTCCATTGAACTAATAAATTCAACTACCGGCGAAATTTTCGGAGTGGGTGAAAAATTTAAACCCTTCCCTAGCACGGATAAGGTTGCGTCGTCAAAAGATTTCTCTGTGACATTTATGACAGAACGTCAAGATATAACATCAGACTCGGCGCGAAGAAAACGTTCAAGCTTTGCCAAATGCCAGGCAGTGACGGAGTTGTATTCCCAGTCAGCTTGAGTCCATGAGGCACCGTCCAACCAATCCCAAGTGAAATCAGGCATTCCAGGTGCAACCATTAAAAGAAAAAGATACAAATCTTTGGAAACAGAATCCAAACGTCGACGAGTAAAACAAATCCGTTCGCGAACAAGAGCGAAGCCAGCACGTTGCTAGATACGATTGGCCGCTGGAGAATTAATATGGTGCACAACCTTGGATAATGTTGGGACATCATTTTCATCACGACACTTCGATAAAAACGACCTCTATCTAAAATAAGAGCACTTTTGAGTTCCGTTAAGGATGATCTTGGACTGCGTAAGGCGGGTGTTATATCGTAATCCTTGTAGCTGCGGCATGGCATATACTGGTCAAACTATCAGGACCGTGGAGGACCGATGTACTGAGCATAAACGGCACACACGATTACAGCAGCCAAGTAGATCTGCTATTGCCGAACATTGCTTGGATACAGGTCACACCATGTTACATAATAACACCGAGATTTTGGCATGCACGTCCAGCTATTGGGACAGAGTTATTAGGGAGGCAGTTGAGATTAAATTAGCGAGCAACCTCGTTAACAGGGATGGAGGTCTGTTTAAACTCTCCCCCTTGTCAAAAAGCAGAGGGACAGAGTCAATGCTACCTCACCTGCGAATTCATATCCACTATCGATAGCTCTGACTTTGGACATCTTTGGTGGCACTAGTGTTCAGTGTGCGTGTTATGTTTCCTGCTTCAGTCCGAGAACCGAGGTTTTAAATTTACATGTACGCCGCCTGTTCGTTGCAGTTTGCCTTGAAAATAGCGGGGTGTTCTCCCGCCGAAATATCGGCGGTCGCTGAAAGTGTTACCAGGCTGAATTCCTGGAAGTTATTTGACAGGTGGTAAGTGTTAGCACTAAAATCTGCACGAGTCAGTTGTAGATGGGGCTGTAGGCTCTGGAACACTAGCAAGGCAGCAAGAGCCTGTAGCCCCCTCTACAACGACTTACAAAAATGGAGTTGCCCAGCTGGGCGAGCCCAATGCACCTCCGGCGGCTAAGGCTGTTCTAAAGTCCAGCATGGCCACTCCTACTCCTGCTCCAGCAAAGCTCAAAACACTGCGAAACGCTACTCCAAAGCAGCATGGGCAAGTAAAACAGAGTAGTAAACTGTCCAATCATGCCGATGTGATTCTACCTGATGCTTCATCTAATTCCTCTCCAGAGCTGATGGAGTGTGAGGTATGTTTGGGGTAATCATCTCGCTCCACGGCTGAACCTCTACCTGCTGCTGTCTCCCCACACTGGTGGAGGTAGGATGAAGGTGCTACCCCTGTGATAGATGGCTCTCGTACGTCACAGGAATTTGCAAGGATTCAGGACTGACGTGGAGGAATTTCGTTTACTATCTCAGGAGACGTTTTTCCGTCAATCAAATATCGCCTGAGTTTGGAGGCTCTCTACTCCACTGGGTGGAGAGAGAGCTAGAGGAGGAGGAGGAGTAGATCTTTTGGTCAGTACAGACCACCACTCGTCGCCCCTCTCTCTTAAAGCGAATTTACAAGCCAGTTGCCATATCAGTGCATGTGTGTCATCAATTGACAGTATGTTCCCTTTATCTGCCGCCACACGATGCGCTCGACAAACAGGCTCTAAACGACATTTTTACACAGTTCCCCCAACCCTTTATCCTTTGTGGCGATATTGTTGCACACAATGTGCTTTGGGGCTCGGCGACTACCTGTCCCAGGGGTAGCGCAGTTGAGAGGCTTTTCGTATCATCATGTGCATATTTGCTAAATATAGGATAGAGCATGTACTTCCGCACTACAACTGGGTCGTTACCTGACATCGATCTGTCGCTTTGCTCTCGAGCCCTTGCCCATATTGCTCAATGGGATGTGGTTGCGACGTGCATGAGAGTGATCACTTCCTTATATATCTACATCTACATCCATACTCCGCAAGCCACCTGACGGTGTGTGGCGGAGGGTACCTTGAGTACCTCTATCGGTTCTCCCTTCTATTCCAGTCTCGTATTGTTCGTGGAAAGACGGATTGTCGGTATGCCTCTGTGTGGGCTCTAATCTCTCTGATTTTATCCTCGTGGTCTCTTCGCGAGATATACGTAGGAGGGAGTTATATACTGCTTGACTCTTCGGTGAAGGAAATGTTCTCCAAACTTTGACAAAAGCCCGTACCGAGCTACTGAGCGTCTCTCCCGCAGAGTCTTCCAGTGGAGTTTATCTATCATCTCCGTAACGCTTTCGCGATTACTAAATGATCCTGTATCGAAGCGCGCTGCTCTCCGTTGGATCTTCTCTATATCTTCTATCAACCCTATCTGGTACGGATCCCACACTGCTGAGCAGTATTCAAGCAGTGGGCGAACAAGCGTACTGTAACCTACTTCCTTTGTTTTCGGATTGTATTTCCTTAGGATTCTTCCAATGAATCTCAGTCTGGCATCCGCTTTACCGACGATCAACATTATATGATCATTCCATTTTAAATCACTCCTAATGCGTACTCCCAGATAATTTATGGTATTAACTGCTTCCAGTTGCTGACCTGCTATTTTGTAGCTAAATGATAAAGGATCTATCTTTCTGTGTATTCGCAGCACATTACACTTGTCTACATTGATATTCAATTGCCATTCCCTGCACCATGCGTCAATTCGCTGCAGATCCTCCTGCATTTCAGTACAATTTTCCATTGTTACAACCTCTCGATACACCACAGCATCATCTGCAAAAAGCCTCAGTGAACTTCCGATGTCATCCACCAGGTCATTTATGTATATTGTGAATAGCAACGGTCCTATGACACTGCCCTGCGGCACACCTGAAATCACTCTCACTTCGGAAGACTTCTCTCCATTGAGAATGACATGCTGCGTCCTGTTATCTAGGAACTCCTCAATCCAATCACGCAATTGGTCTGATAGTCCATATGCTCTTACTTTGTTCATCACACGACTGTGGGGAACTGTATCGAACGCCTTGCGGAAGTCAAGAAACACGGCATATACCTGTGAACCCGTGTCTATGGCACTCTGAGTCTCGTGGACGAATAGCGCGAGCTGGGTTTCACATGACCGTCTTTTTCGAAACCCATGCTGATTCCTACAGAGTAGATTTCTAGTCTCCAGAAAAATCATTATACTCGAACACAATACGTGTTACCAAATTCTACAACTGATCGACGTTAGAGATATAGGTCTATAGTTCTGCACATCTGTTCGACGTCCCTTCTTGAAAACAGGGATGACCTGTGCCCTTTTCCAATCCTTTGGAACGCTACGCTCTTCTAGAGTCCTTATCTGGATCCACTTGCCCGATAGGGTGAAACCCAAAAAGAAACTGCTGCAATGGGTGCTCAGTAGAGCATAATGGATGCTTTACTAACATCACGTCAACGTTGAAGAAAGGGTGGATGATATTACCAACATGATCCACCACGGCACTGAAGCATCCATTCCCTGGGCCATAGGACAACTGAAGAGGCAGCCTCTCGCTTTGCGAATTGGTATTTACCACTCCACCTTCAGAATTACGTCTGCTGCTCTGCGTAAGTTCAAGTGCCGTCCAACTGCAGAGAATCTCACAGCCTTTCCAGGACGAACTGTCGCTGGATTATTCGAGAGAGCAATAGGTAGGGGCAACGGATGCTGAACACTATTCATCGTTGCACAAAGAGCTCTGTTGTACATGAGACCATCAAGAGAATTTCTGGCAGGTGCCCCCAAGCTGCTGCAGCGTGGAACGGCACTCTCCAAATCAATTTGTGAGACATTTCCCAGACGATGGCAGCGTACTTTGCCACAGTTACTGCAACCGCCTGTCAGGATCAAGGTTTCTAGCACCTTAGATTGATTGCCGGAAGGAGCTGTTTGGAATTCCTGCCCACCTCTGGTGAGGATTGCAACTGTCCATTTTCCATGTGGGAGCTGGATCATGTGTTGTCCGTCGTGACCATTGGAAGTGTCAAGAGCTGCAGACTGCATTGTAGTAAGCTGTGCACCTCTCCAGGTGAAACAAAGATGTCCTCCTCTCACTTTTCAGTGCAATTTGGACATCAGTTCACTTTCAGCACTCATGGCATGAGGTCACTTTGATTCTTTTTTTAAAACCTCAGAAAGAACGTAATTGCCCAAGTAGCTGTCGTAATATTTCCCTCACTAGCTGTATGGGCAGGTTCTTGGAGCAGATAGTCAACCTCCACCTTCTCTGGATCTTAAAATCCAGCAAGTCCTTAGTCGCTTTCAGTGTGGGTTCATGAAGTATCGCTCCACTTTGATAATCTGGCCCTTGTGCAAGCGGCTATACCACAGGCACAGACGTTCTTCCCTGGCATCACCTTCTAGGTATCCTTTTTGACTTCGAAAAGGCCTACAATACAACGTGGAGGCATCTTATCCTCGAACAGCTTCAAGACTGGAATTTTCGAGATTGTCTTCCCATTTTCATCCGGTTCTTTATTTCGCCACGGTATTTTCGATACATAGTTGGTGACGGCCTCTCTGATCGCTCTGAGCAGGAGAACGGTGTCCGTCAAGGTAGTGTTCTAAGTGTGACTGTCATCGACACTGCTATTAATAGTATTACATCACTAATGCAAAGTCATGTCCAGTGTTCTCTGTTTATGGATGACTGTGTTTTGCTCTTCTTCAAGCCTTGGAACGACAACCTGCCGCCGGCCGAAGTGGCCGTGCGGTTAAAGGCGCTGCAGCTTGGAACCGCGAGACCGCTACGGTCGCAGGTTCGAATCCTGCCTCGGGCATGGATGTTTGTGATGTCCTTAGGTTAGTTAGGTTTAACTAGTTCTAAGTTCTAGGGGACTAATGACCTTAGCAGTTGAGTCCCATTGTGCTCAGAGCCATTTGATTTTTTGACAACCTGCCAGTTGCTACTAACTCTTCAACGTTTGGTTGAATGGTCGCAGAAGAGTGGTGATATGTTTTCAACCGACAAGGTTGTGTGTGTCGTTTTCTTAACCGTTCTCGTTCTAGTCTAAACCTTCCTGACTTGCGAATACTGGACACTGTTCTTAGTTTTAAAGACACAGTGAGGTTTCTGGGCCACAAATTTGACTAACCTTACAGATTACCACATCTTAAGGCCCTGAAGAAACGGTCACTTAAGCCACTGTACATGGGGAGCCTACAGCACTTGCCTGTTCCGGTTTTACAAGCCATTTGTGCGATCTCTGCTCGATTATGGGTGCATGGTGTACGGCTCTGCATGACCGTATTTAAAGATGTTGGACGTGGTGCACCGTGAATGGATTCGATTGGCCACTGGGACATTCAGATCACGCCTCATACTAACTCTCTGTGCACAGGCTGGTGAACCACCACTTCGCATCAGGCGACGGCCACTCCTGCTGCAACAGGTATATGAAACACTTTCGACACTATACACACACCTACACACCATACCATTGCTCGGCTGCCACTGGCACGGCTTTTTCATAACCGATGGCGAGCAACGAAGCCGTGTGGGACTGACACACAGGATTGCCTTTTAGAGATGGGTGTGGCTCGTCTTAATGTTTTACGTCGGGGGTGGAGCAGTTGTCCACCTTGACTCCTCAAGAGACCCAGACTTATTTTTGATTTGACTAACCTGAAGAAAGATAGTAGGCCATATTTTACTTTCGAAACTCGTTTTTTTAAGGGGCTCCGGAACGCCCCGTATTTGCAATGTTAAAATAACGCTTATAAATTACATCTTTCCTCACAAAGTAATGGAGGTAGGAAGTTGAACATTTTACAGATTATTTATTGGAACATGGGCTACAACTTAACACAGGGATTTTACAAAATTTTAGTTCAGTTATTAAAGATGATTTTTTTCAATTGTAATGAAAATTCACATGTTTTTGCAATTTTTTCTTTATATATTCAAAAATATACAGTTTTTTGGAAAAAGGCTGTGTTAAATTATGCAGAAGGTACTGTGTAACGTTTACTGAAAGTTTGAAACAAATATGTTTGGAAGAGCCTTAGAAAACATGTAATTAGTATGAGAAAATAAAAGTTTTGGGAATCGAGCGACAAAGATTGGATTAACTTTTTAGTGCATTCCTGGTCCATAGGATGGATTATCTTCATCCTCTGCAAACTCTTCCTCCAGCTTCCTCTTGTTCCTCCTCCTGTTTACTCTTGCTTGTATTTCTAGACTCTTTACAGCCCTGTCTGCAGCCCGAAGGCGTTCCTTGTCTAAAGCAAGCATCGCTCGTACCATGTTAGAATGTTATTATTTACAGTAATAACACATACCTTTGGCTTTCCAACATTTCTCCTTTTCTTAAAAGCCTTCAGAGGATTTCTAATAACTTTACTTTTACTCATTATTAAACTTCAACAAAACAGAGACTGAAGAAACAGAATTAATTACGAATATTTTCGAGATAACGACAGAGTAAATAAACATGAAACATTCGACAATCACACCAGCGATATATATTGAACCATCACAGGTTAGCCACAACACATACTTTATCTCACATCACTAAAATGTACCTGATGAACACGGACGTTAATAATAACACCATTTGACAGCAGTTTAACAGCGCCACAGTGGGTCACGCCCATGTAGAACACATTTCAAAAAAAATTTAACAATAGTTGTAGTCTTCGGAATTGAATAAATTATATATCTATTAAAAGGTAATAATCTGCAGATTCAGAAAACGCAAAAAAGTATAAATTGAACTTTTCATGATTTTGAGCCTTTCCGGAGCCCCTTAACATTTTAGATATGCCTCATGGTGTCACAGCAGTTTACACTGATGGCTCCGAAGAAGGGAATTCCCTTGTCTGCTTTGTAGTGTTACCTGACCATGTCACCATGATTCGCCTTCCTGACAAATATGCCGTTTTTGCAGCTCCACACGCTCCTGAAGGCTCTAGAGCAGGTGTGTCGTATTTGGGGGGAACTGATTCTCATACGCTCCAATTCCCTCAGTGCATTACAATCGTTACAGCATCTGTACCCAGCTGAGGAGTTTGTTAGCCTGATATACGACCAACAGTACTTTCTCCAGCGTCGGAGTAAACAGGTGTCATTCTGCTGGGAGCCGAGTCGTGTGTGGAAGTGAACAGGCCGGTGTGGCAGGGGAGGCTTCCAGAGGACAGGATGTAGCACAGTGTCTTACACACCTGCAGACAGTCGTTTCTGCACTACACCGGAAGTGCATGCAGTTGTGGGATAAGGAATGGCTGGCGGTGGTGTAAAGTAAGCTGCTGTTGGTGAAGTCGACAACCAGGCTATGGCATTCCTTCTACCAGTTGCTCAGGCAGGATGAAATGACTCTCACACAAGTTAGAATTGGACACTGCCCACTCACACATAGCTTTTTATAACTTCCTTCCAAGCTGTCGCTGTCTGTCTTTCCCTTTCTGGATACACCTTCCCTCGTTTTGTGATACTTGGGGCGTGTACATCTCTATCCGCCATATTTTAACAGAGTGCATGTCATACTGTGATGCAAGGGTAGAAGCGAATATATGTAGGGAAATGCCGTCTGTTTCAGCTAATAATGAGACCAGTGTGAGTAAGAGACTGGGGTTTTAAAGTTTCGTGATGTGTATGGACTCTGGCCTGAACTTTTAAGCTGGAGGTTCTAGTGTGTTGCAGAATGGTTGGCTCCTGCTTTTCTTTCTTGCGGTTAGCGAGACACATTCATGTGCTACATTTTTTTTAGCTCCTTGTACCTCTTTCTGTGTAGTTGATGTTTTACTACTGACAATATTTCGATCAGTGCTTCTGTGTGGGTACGCACAAAATTTGCCAACTTTCGTTACCTGTGTTTTACGTGGTGTTTTATCTTCCGGTTTTGTGTGTTTTACAGACACTCAGTGCAGGCGCATGTACAAACACATCCATCCACCCATACATACATTCCCTATGTGCGCCATCTGCAATTTCTCAGTTACTGAGAGCTTAGTGCAATGCTCCAGATAACAAGCAAACAATATTATACCCATCCTTGAGTGACAGCCTTTAAATAAAACCGACTTGGAACGAGGATGTGGAAAGTGCTCTCAGGTGAACTGTTTCTTTAACAAACTGTTCTTAAGTTAATTAACACAATATTACTCATACGAATTTCGTGTTACAACACTCATTAACATTGACGATGAGCAACATTGATATCAAACACTTACTCTTAAAAAAGTGGGACAAATCATTAATAAATATGAAAAATATCTTGGAGTGAAAATTACTCAATTTTTAATGAAAAATTTAAACGTTCCTGATATGGATGTCTCATTCAACAATGGTTCAAACTACTCGAGACTACAATGTCAATAAAAAGAATTCCTTAAGTCCTCTCCATACTCTTTCATTCTAAATCACTAATCAGACTTTTCTCCTCTGTTTCACAATAGTCAACCGAAAATATTACTTTAACACAGATGCACTTAACTTTATTCTACCTTGCCACGAGTTCTCAGCTCGGCGTCCATATCACTACTACCCGAACTAAGGAACTTCCATGCTCTTCGCTGCTAAGCAGCGATGACAAAATCATTGCATCTTCCAGCGACACTGCTGTTCCAATCAGAGACTGCGAGTGAATAATAGGCAACTCAAAATTGTCGCTTAGCATCTGAGGCATCCAGAGGTTTTTTTTATTGTTTTAGAGCACAAATCTGCGACGGTCATTAGCGCCCGGTCTGTGCCTTAAAAAAAGGTAAATAAACGAAACTGGAAACCAGTAGCAATGGGAAAAGAACTCAAAAAATTGGAGAAACTAAAAACAGAAGGAAAGCTTAAAAAACCACTATAGAAGGGGGTTGGTTGCGACAAAAAGAGCTTCAAATGTCTGACGGCATCTCACAGGCACTAATAAACTCGAGAACGCGATCGGGTGAGCGCGTGTCATCTGCTAAAATGGAAGATATATCAAGCGACAGCTGCAGACGGGCGCGTAACGGAGTAAAATAGGGGCACTCAAGTAAAAGCTGTCTTACCGTCCACATCTGAGAGCAGTGGGGACAGAGTGGGGGAGGATCGCCGCTTAAAAGATGTCGATGGCTAAAAAGACAGTGCCCTATCCGGAGTCTAGTTAAAATTACCTCCGCCCGACGACGCGTTCGGGAAGAAAAGGTCCAAGCACAGGGAAGAGCTTTCACGTCCCGTAATTTACTATTGGGAAGTGTCGACCAATGTGCGTGCTATAAAAGAGTAACACGACGACATAAAACACTCCGTAGATCGGCGAAGGGAATCGCGCGAATAAATGGCTGAAGAAGAAAGACTGCAGCCTTGACCGCTATATCGGCCGCCTCATTTCCACAGATACCAGCGTGTCCTAGGATCCAGAGGGACGCCACCGTGACGCCCCCCAAGTGGAGCAAGCGTAGGCAGTCCTAAATCCGGTGGACCAGAGGGTGGACAGGGTAGAGAGCTTGGAGACTGAGGAGAGAGCCGAAGGAATCTGAACAGATAACATACTGTATCCGCTGATGGCGACGGATGTATTGGACAGCCTGGAGAACAGCGTATAGCTCCGCAGTATAAACCGAACACTGGTCGGGAAGCCGAAATCGATTTGGGCTGTCGCCAACAATAGAGGCACTCCCTACACCTAACGATCTTTTTGAGCCATCAGTGTAAATAAATGTGGCTTCCTTCATTTGTGCACCATCCTTGGGAAACTGACGAAGGTCATGGAGCAGGCAGGTCCGGGGACGGACCCAAGGCGGTGCTGTACCCCAAGTTGTCAAGAAAGTCTTAGGAAAGCGGAAGGAAAGAAAATGGAGCAGTTGACGGAAGCGGACTCCCAGTGGTAGTAGGGAAGAAGGGCGGCCTGCGGAGGCGTCGAAAAAAATGTCATGGGGCGGATTAGCAGGCATGGAAGACAGATGGCTAGCATAACGACTCAGGAGGACAGCTCGCCGACTGGACAGCGGAAGTTCAGCAGTCTCAGCATAAAGGCTTTCCACAGGACTGTTGTAAAAAGCTCCAGGCACTAAACGTAATCCACGGTGGTGAATAGAGTCGAGACGCCGAAGAATAGACGGCCGAGCGGAGGAGTAAACTATGCTTCTATAGTCCAATTTCGAGCGCAAGAGGTGCGATAGAGGCAGAGAAGGACCACTCGATCCGCTCCCCAGGTGGTACCATTCAGAACACGGAGGGTGTAAAAGGATCGCAGACAGCGGGCCGAAAGATATGAAACGTAGGAGGACCAGCACAGTTTTCTGTCAAACATAAGAGCCAAGAATTTAGCGACATCCGAAAACTGAAGGGTGACAGGTCCTAGATGTATGGAATGTGGAAGAAACTCTATACGACGCCAAACATTAGCACAAACGGTCTCACTGGGAGAAAAGCGGAAGCCTGTTTCGATGCTCCAAGAGTGGAGGCGATCGAGACATCCTTGAAGACTTCGTTCAAGAAGGCTGGTCCGTTGATAGCTGTAGTAGATCGCTAAAAAGTCCACAAAGAGGGAGCCCGAGACATCAGGAAGGAGACAATCCATAATTGGATTTATGGCAATGGTAAACAGTACAACACTTAGCACGGAGCCGTGGGGTACTCAGTTTTCTTGGGAGAAAGTACGGGAGAGAGTAGTGTTCACCCGCACCCTAAATGTGCGCTCTGCCATAAATTCGCGAAGAAAAAGGGGCAGCCGACCTCGAAAGCCCCAAGAGAAAAATGTGCGGAGGATGCCTGTCCTCCAACAGGTATCGTATGCTCTCTCCAGATCAAAATATATCGCTACTGTTTGGCGTTTCCGGAGAAAATTGTTCATGATGTAAGTGGAGAGAGCAACGAGATGGGCAACTGCAGAACGATGCTTTCGGAAACCGCGTTGGGTAGGTGTTAAAAGACTGCGGGACTCCAGCCACCAAGCTAAACGGCAATTCACCATACTCTCCAAAACCTTACATACACTGCTCGTGAAAGAAATGGGGCGATAGCTAGAGGGGAGATGTTTGTCCTTTCCAGGATTCGGAACAGGAACGACGATAGCTTCCCACCATCGTCTGGGAAAAGTACTGTCGGTCCAAATTCGATTATAAAGGCGAAAGACGTAACGCACTCTATGGTATGATCAATGCAGCAACATTTGGATGTGGATACCATCCGGCCCTGCGGCGGAGGGGCGAGAAGAAGAGAGCGCATGTTGGAGTTCCCGCATGGAGAAAACAGTATTATAGCTTTCGCGATTTTGAGAGGAGAAAGCAAGAGGTGGCACTTCCGCTGCACGTTTCTTAGGGAGAAACGCTGGCGGGTAATTTGAAGAGCTAGAAATCTCAGCAATGTGTTGACATAATGAGTTTGGAATTGTGACGGGGTCCACTGATGCATTATGCGCGACAGTGAGCCCAGAGACCGGGGAGAAACTAGGCGCGCCAGGTAACCGTCGAATCCGACTCCAAACTTCTGAGGAGGGAGTGAAGGTGTTAAATGAGCTAGTAAAGAAGTCCCAGCTTGCCTTCTTGCTATCGCGGATGACGCGACGGCATCGCGCACGGAACTGCTCGTAGCGGATACCGATGGCCAAAGTAGGATGGTTTCTGAAAACGGGAAGAGTACATCGCCGCTCACGTATTGCGTCACGGCATGCCTCGTTCCACCAAGGAACTGGGGGGGCGCCGGGGCAATTCGGAGGTGCGAGGTATTGAACGTTCCGCAGCTGTAAGAATAACGTCAGTATTATGAGTGACCTCATCGTCGACGCTAGGAAAGCGTCTCGGGCGCATATATGGCAGTTGTGGCTGCAATCCAAGGACACATGGGAAGTGGTCACTCGAGTGTGTATCAGAAAGGGTAAACCATTCGAAGCGCCGAGCTAGCGTAACAGTACCGACCGAAAGGTCCAAATGAGATAAATTTGTCGTGGAGGCAGACAAAAATGTAGGGTCCCCAGTGTTGAGGCAAACAAGGTCCGTTTGGTGGAAGACGTCTATCAATACTGAGCCACGCGGACAAGGATGTGGAGATCCCCAAAGCAGGTGATAGGCATTGAAGTCCCCAACCTGCAAATAGGGGGGTGGAAGCTGACCTAGAAGATGGAGATCAGCTCGTGCCATTGGTGTGGACGATGGAATGTATACAGTACAAAGAGAAAAGGTAAATCCAGAGAGAGAAAGACGGACAGCGACAGCTTGGAAGGAAGTGTTTAAGTGGATTGGGTGATAATGGAGAGTATCATGGAGAAGAATCATGAGTCCTACATGTGCTGGAGTGCCTTCAACAGAAGGGAGATCAAATCGGACTGACTGAAAACGGGGGAAAAAAGGAGATCGTGGGGATGCAGCTTTGTTTCCTGAAGACAGGAGATGACTGGCGAGGAGGATCGTAAGTGGATCGACAATTTATCCCGTTTGGCTCAAATGCCACGGATATTCCAATGGATAACGGACATAGACTGGACAGAAAATGGAAGAATGTGACCAAGGTTGCCCTCAACTCAACGACTGCTCAGAGCTTGCGACCGACAGCGTGGAACGGAATTCAGCCGAAGGCAGAAGATGCTGATCCATACGTTGTTCAGGAGCAGCTCCTGCCACCAGCGATCGACCGGTTGATCGGTCGAGCGCAACGACCGCCAGTTGGTGCTGTAGATGAGACACGCCGTGGCGGGGAAGGAGAGGAACTGGGTTTCTTATTAGCGTTCTTATAAACAGGATGATTAGACGAAGGAGGAACCGATGGTTGTGAAGTTGGGGTATGTAAAAACTCTTCGAATCGGCACTTTTTTGGAAGACCGGGTGTCTGACTTTTGGGCTCGAGATTTAGCAGAACCCGATGAAGGGTGAGCCATAGAGTGAGCAGGCGAAAGTGGGGAGGTTGAACGGGCGATCTTTGCGCTGGCCGATCTGACGACCGTGGCACTAAAGGTGAGATCACAAGTCAGTGTGGCTGCCTCCTTTGTTCGCCGAGGAGAGGCAAGGACAGTGCTGTATTTAACTGTCTGAGGCACAGTGGGCTTTCGACTGGCGAATAATTTTCGAGCAGCAAATGTCGACACTTTTTTCTTCACTCTGATTACCTGAATGGTCACCCATACAGTTGATGCAATGAGGGGATGGAGGTGGACAAGCACCCTCATGGACATCCTAACCACACGTAACACATTTGGCCGGATTCGAACAGGACTGGCTGGTATGATTGAACTGCTGACACCGATAGCAATGGATAGGGTTCGGGACATAAGGGCGAACGGAAATTATCTCATAGCCGCTTTGATTTTCGATGGGGGTTGAACTCTGTCAAATGTCAAGAAGACAGTAGGGGTTGGAACAATGTTCGTGTCAACCCTTTTCATGACTCTATGAACAGCCGTTATGTCCTGGTCCGACAAGTAGTGTTGAATTTCCTCGTCAGACAATCCGTCGAGGGAGCCTGTATAAACGACCCCACGTGATGAATTTAAAGTGCGGTGCACTTCCATCCGGACAGGGAAGGTGTGTAGCAGTGAAGTGCAAAGCAATGTTTGTACCTGTAGGGCACTGACGGTTTCTAACAACAAGGTGCCATTTCGTAAACTAGAACAAGACTTAACAGGACCGGCAATGGCGTCGACACCTTTCTGAATAATGAAAGGGTTGACTGTGGAGAAGTCGTGACCTTCGTCAGACCGAGAAACAAGAAGGAACTGTGGCAACGATGGAAGAACGGTCTGTGGCTTAGACTCAGTGAAGTTACGCTTGTGAGCAGACATAGTGGAAGGTGAGGAAACCATTGCGGAAGCATCCCCCATTATTACAGCATCTCAGATGGCGCGCACCACCCTTGTGGGGGCCCTCCTTGTGAAGGCGCTCCCGCCCTAGGTGATTGTTCACACCTCCCAAGAAACGGACGGAGGGACCAATCGGCACTTTCAGAAGGTATTAGGTCGTGTAATCACCCCTCCCTGGGTCTGGCCGTTACCGGGGGTTTGTACGTGTCCTACCTGTGTACCCGTGGCAGGGAATTTCGCGTTACCCCATCACCAGCTAATCATGGAAATGCGTGGGTCGGCCTTCAGACATGCACAGTGAGGAAAAAAGACAAAGGGAAAAACAAAGAAAGGGAAAGGAAAGAAGAGAGGTCTCAAACGCTGCAGCGGAGAAAAGGGTAAAGAGAAGAGGTAAGGAAAAGATAAGGACAAAGGAAGGACGAAGACTTGCAAGCAGAGAAAGCGAAGAATGTGTTAAATTTTCGAGCGTCCGTCTCTGGACATAGGCACAAAACATACTCCCTGAGGGGGAGAAAGGGAAGGAAAGAGGCGGTGGTGAGGGGGGGAGCGAAGATGGGGGATGGGGAAGGATGCGGAAAAGGAAGGTATGCACCCCGGAAAGGAAAGGGCCACATTAGCTCTGGGACCCATGCTCGCTACGCACGTATCCACAAAAGAGTTGCGGACCCATGGGTGGGGGGAGGGGGGTGACATCCAGAGTGTTTACAAATACCAGAAATGCTAGACCTGTCTCGGTATTACCGACGGAGGGCGAAGGCAAGGGGCTGCAGGGCCTCTAAGGCTCATCGAGAGTAAAATGAAATACGTAATAAATAATTCTAAAAACAAATGATCACTCAACTGCAAATGCAGTGCTGAATAATTAGCTTTGATTTCAATTTTATATATCACACCCATGGTCTAGGGTAGAGTCGTTGATTAGTATCCAAAACGTCCTCAGTTGTGAGTAGCAAATTCGCTACCACCAGTCATATTTTGGTTAATAATTGGCATTGGCGTCCGAAGACGTCTGGCATAAGAGGTCACCCTCTCTCTGCCAACAGCCTTGTCAAAGAGGATGGAGGAACGGACGGAGTTTCAGGGCACTCGCTTGTCCTTGCGGTGAGAAACGGCCCCTAAATGCGGGAGATTCAGCGATGATCAATGGCATGAGGATGCAGAGGGTCATGAAAACTACCGCATTAAAGTTACATAACACGTATCTGTAGAGAATTTGGCTTTTAACTG
This sequence comes from Schistocerca cancellata, assembly GCF_023864275.1. Lineage (NCBI taxonomy): Eukaryota > Metazoa > Arthropoda > Insecta > Orthoptera > Acrididae > Schistocerca > Schistocerca cancellata. The sequence goes on along the minus strand of NC_064626.1, from coordinate 47,973,606 downwards.
AAATAGTCTCAGGATGATCTCTCTTTGGCAAAAGATTCCGGAATACATCCCTATTGGCATCTCTGGGGAGGCTTTGGGAAGGGGTGGGGAGGAGTGCCCGAGGGGGAAGGTACCATGAGAAAAAGAATGAAACATTCTACGAGTCGGGGCATGGAATGTCAGAAGCTCGAAATTGTCAGGAAAAATAGAAACTCTGAAAAGGGAATTGCAAAGGCTCACTCAAGATACGAAAGGGTCAGTGAATTGAACCCAAAAGAAGACCAGGATTTCTGGTCAGATGAGTACAGCGTAATATCAACAGCACCAGAAAATGGTGTAACGGGTGAAGGATTCGTTATGAATAGGAATGTAGGGCAGTTAGTGTGAACAGTTCAGGGATCAGTCTGTTGTTATTAGAATCTACAGCAAACCAGCACCTACAACGATAGTTAAGGTATACATGACGACGTCTCAAACTGCATATGAAGAGATAAAGAAAGCATATGAGTATATTGAAAGATTAATATAGTACGTAAGAGAACATGAAAATCTAATAGTTACTTGAGACTGGAATGCAATTGTAGGGGAAGGCCTAGAAGGAACGGATACAGAATAATATGGGGTTGGGACAAGAAATGTGAGAAGAGAAAGACTAAATGAGTTCCGTAATAAATTTCAGGTAGTAGCAGCGAATACTCTGCTCAACAATAACAAGAGGAAACGTTTGGTTTCAGAATCTCTGTCTGACTATGACGGAACCTGATACTCGATTTTACGCCGTTCCGAGCAGCGGGTGTAGACTCGAACCACAAAGTGGTAATAATGAAGAGTAGGCCGAAGTTTAAGAGACTAGGCAGGAAGAAATAGATATGCAAAGAAGTGGGATATGGAAGTACCAAGGAATGACGAGATACGCTTGAGGTTCTCTAAGACTGCAGACACTGCAATATGGAACAGCTCAAGCTGCGCAGTTGAAAAGAAATGGACACTTCTAAACAGGGCAACCACAGCAGTTGGAAAGAAAAACATAGGTACAAAGAAGGCACATGCGAAGAAACCATCGGTAACAGAAGAATTACTTCATTTGATCGAAGAAAGAAGGAAGTACAGAAATGTTCAGGGAAATTCAAGATCAGAGAAATACAAGTTGCTGAGGAATGAAATAAATAGGAAATGCAGGGAAGCTAAGATCCATGAAAAATGTGAAGAAATCGAAAAATTAATGACCGTTGGAAGGACAGACTCAGCATAACGCAAAGTCAAAACAACATTGGGTGACATTAAAAACAAGTGTTGTAACATTAAGAGTGCAACGATAATTGCACTGCTAAATTCAGAGGAGAGGGCGGATAGGCCGAAACAATACATTGAAAGCCTCTATGAGCGAGAACATCTGTATGATGTGACAGAAGAGGAAACAGGAGTCGATTTGGAAGAGACAGGGTACCCAGCATTAGAATCAGAATTTGAAAGAGCCTTGGAGGACTTAATATGTGCTAGAAGGGATATCCATCAGAATTTCCTAAATCGTTGGGGGAAGTGAGAACAAAGCAACTATTCACGTTGGTGTGTAGAATGTATGAGTCTGGCGATATACCATCTGACTTTCGGAAATATGTCATCTACACAATTCCGAAGACTGCAAAAACTGTCAAGTTCAAGAACAACTACAAAATCAGCTTAATTAACAGAATTTATCTAAGTCTCTGACAAGAATACGATACAGAAGAACGGAAAAAAATGAGCATGCGTTACATGACGATCAGCTGTGTTTTAGAGAAAGTAATGGCATCAGAGAGGCAATTCTGACGCTGCAGTTGATAAAGGAAGCAGGACTAAGAAAAATCAATAGACGTTCGTAGGATCTGTCGAACTGGAGTAAACGTTCGAGAAAGTAAAATGGTTCAAGATGTTTGAAATTCTGAGAAAAATAGGCGTAAGCTGTAGGGAGAGACGGTAACTACACAATATGTAGAAGAGCCAAGAGGGAATAATAAGATTGGACTACAGAAAGCGAAGTTGTCTGACTAAAAAGGGTCTAAGACAGGAATTTAGCCTTTCGCACTTTTCAATCTGTACTCCGAATAAGCAACGATGGAAATGAAATAAAGCTTCAGGAGTACAATAAAAATTCGAGGTGAAAGAATATCAAAGACACCATTGGCTGATGACACTGCTATGCAGGGTGAAAGTGAAGAATTACATGATCTGCTAAATAAAACGAACAGTGAAATGAGTACAGAATATAGACTGAGAGTAAATCGAAGAAAGGCGGAAGTAATGAGAAGTGGCAGAAATGAGAACAGCCAGATACTTAACATCCGGATTGACGGTCACGAAGTAGATTAATTTAACGAATTCTGCTACCTAGGCAGGAAAATAACCAATGACGGACGGAGCAAGGACGACACCAAAAACAAACTAGCGCTACCAAAATGGGCATTCCTGGCCAAGTGAAATCTACTAGTACCAAACAAAGGCCTCAATCTGAGGAAGTGATTTCTAGGAATGTAAGTTTGGAGCACACCATTGAATGGTAGTGAAACATGGCCTGTGGTAAATCCGCAACAGAAGAGAATAGAAGCATTTGACACCTGGTGCTATAAAAGAGTGTTGAAAGTTAAGTGGACCATAGAAATACGGTAAGGAATTAGGAGAATCTGCGCAGAATTGGAGAGGAAAGGAATATGTAGAAAACATTGACAAGGAGAAGGGATAGGATGATAGGACGTCTCCTAAGATATCAGGAAATGACTTCCATGGTACTCTAGAGAGCTAAAGAGGGCAAAGACTACAGAGGGAGACTGAGACTGAGACTGGAACTATTGAGGACGCAGGCTGTAAGTGCTACTCTAAGATGAAGAGGTTAGCACAGGAAACGAATTCATGTCGGGCTCAATCATAAGACTGATTTTTTTTAAGTCATCAAAGGACATAGATACAACAATTAGTGGGCCTACGAAGAACCGCCACCTCCCGTTGGTAATGCTAGGGTTAATATCAGGACACTGAAACCATAACTAGCAGTATGTGCACCCAGAACTAAGTCTCGTGCAGTCTTAAAACTATTTAACAATTCATCATGGGTCTAAATTGAGCCACTAGCACTCTGCACATTCCCTCCCGAAACCCCTTCTGAACCCCTTCTGAACCCCGCTCCTTCATGCCTTTCGTAGTGGTATGCAGAGATGGCGTGTAGAAGGAAGTGAAGGAGAAAGTGTATAAGGACATGGGAAGTTCCATGGCGGATAGGAAAGAATCACGAAAATAAATATTTTTTAATTTTAAGCTGCAATACAGCTAAAGATATTTTCTTTGAACAAAATGAAACACGATGTAAATTGTGCATAGCGAAGGTTTCCCCTTAATCTCCTATTTACAAGACGTAGCCAAGGAATTTACAGAAACGAAATGTCACATTACATATTCTTTTTTAACTCGATTTTTATTTAAAGTTTAGGTGCGTTGTACGTATTTTTGCACTATATTCTGATCTAAAGTAGTTGCTCGTCTCTTTATTTATCGTATTTTCTAACTTTCAAATTGCGTAACAAGGCAACGAACCTACCCGAGCCAACGTAGATGGTCGGGTGTTTGGAACAACTGGGGTGAATAATGGCGGTGTCAGCGTAGCGCTTACGCACGAAGCCAAACAATGCGGGAATAGTTCGCAGTTCATAAACTGTGTACAAAGGCGAGCGGCCTGTTTGCGGAAAGCAAATTGGCAGCCGTGGTCAGTAGAATACACTAGCGAACAATAGAGCTACAACAACGAGCTTTAATCTGTGGTCACAGCCGGAGCGTGAACATTTAGCGGCTGTCTCAAGAGTAAAGGTCAATATCTACGGAGGTAACAGAAACTGTTATATCAATCCAAAGATTCATTTTTACGGACAAGATATGGAGGATTCCGAGATAAGTGTTTGGACATGGCTGTTGTTCATTTATTTTTTTTTATTTTGTTAGTTGCTACTTCGTTTTACTACTATCTTCTCAATGTCAAACAGCTGTTGAAACTTTAAAGACAGTTAGACCCACAGCTTTCCTGTGTAACCGGAATAATATTTATAATTCAAAACTTCAACACAAATCGAATGTTTGTGATGTAAGTTAGATTCTTAGCCATTGTTTGTAGCACTTGTGTTTTAAGGTTTACTACATAAAGTTATCTTTTATTTTTAATAAATGTTTTGAAGGATAAGAGAACTAGCGCCTTATCTATGCCTAAGTACTGTATGTCCATAGGTTGAAGTGGCTGTATTTTTATAAATTCTTATTTGAAAAAACAATACTTCTCTTTCCCTGTTTTTCAAACTAGATTGCTGATATTGCATTCGTCTAGTTACATAATTTTAATACATTTTCAAGAAATACACATTCCAAGTTTTCTATCAACTAATACACTTACCGGCATATTCACGAAGACTTTCAGGTCATTGTGTTGTTATTTAACTACAACAAGTCTCTGATACTGATCATTAAAGATACATTTTAGCTTTTCATCATTAGCTGAAATGCAATGATAGTAAAATCAAGAACTTAAGCCGTCGACAGGCATTGACATACATCAACGGGGACAGTTGAAGATGTGTGTCCCGACCGGCACTCAAACCCGGGATCTCTTGCTTATATGGCTGTGCCCTCGATGGCTCAGATGGATACAGCGTCAGAGGACAGAACGACTGCAAGGACTTATCCCTTGCAGGCTCACCGTGAGACCCACGTTCCCACCGTAATGTCCACACACTACATTCGTAGTGCCCATGCACATTACACTCATTACTCGCGGCAGGCAATCTTACAGAGTCCCTAAGAGTTCGGGCAATGCATGTGCATCCGCACAGGAGGAGGTCAGTGGCCGGATAGCCTTAACTGTTATATGTACTGATACTGTTAAGTTGTGTTCTCGCATTTCCATACATGAGTGGAAAATGGGTTGAAATGTTTGTAATGTAAGTTCATTCTGTGTGTGGTAGTTTTTCGTGTACAGGGTGAGTCAGTAACTATTACCACCTACAATAAGTCGGAAAGTATGATAGTAGCTGAAACGTTTGTGGGAACAATGTTGCATGGGAGAACGGGAGGCCATACTATGACGTTGGTTTTTTGTTGTTAGGTGGGGTCGCGTCAGAGATATAGTCAACTTTGTTTTTTTAAATGGGATGCTATAGTTTCTGACAGCGGCTATCGAGACGAATCCAATGATATGTAACAGTAAGGTCTTTCAAGGTCAACGAAGATCACAAAAGTGGCGTGATTGTCCATTTACAGAAGGTGTTCTAAGTGATGACTATTGGTATCAATGCAGTGCTACAATCTTCTTATCATGGTTTGAGTGGTCTTCCTTATCACTTCGGCAGTTACCGAAGCACATGCTCCGACAATTCCCTCTCGTATGCCGTTGAAATAGTAAATATTCGCGTATCCATCTAACGTGCCACTGACATGTAAACACCATTCGACTGTTTTGCAATACAACACTGATAGCAACGGTAACACTAGTATCGTCGAATAAGGCGGATGTGACTGATGTATTCCTCCGAAGAACAAGTTGATATGCTTCTCAATTACGGAGAATGTCAACAAAATTCAGTGAGAGCTAGAGACATACATGCTATCCTCAACGTACTCGCCCTAAACGTAGTACATTTAAATGTCTATTCGATAACCTGAGATCAACTGAACCTTTAACGCATCGGGAACATATCCGGCAAAGCAAAGTCAATAACGAGGAAACGAAAATTGGTACTCTTCCCACTGTGGTTCGAAATCCTTTCGTTAGTAGCGTCAAATCGCAAGGGACTCAGGCATGAGTAGTGTTACTCGTGTCCTGCATCGCCATAAATACACTCCTGGAAATGGAAAAAAAAACACATTGACACCGGTGTGTCAGACCCACCATACTTGCTCCGGACACTGCGAGAGGGCTGTACAAGCAATGATCACACGCACGGCACAGCGGACACACCAGGAACCGCGGTGTTGGCCGTCGAATGGCGCTAGCTGCGCAGCATTTGTGCACCGCCGCCGTCAGTGTCAGCCAGTTTGCCGTGGCATACGGAGCTCCATCGCAGTCTTTAACACTGGTAGCATGCCGCGACAGCGTGGACGTGAACCGTATGTGCAGTTGACGGACTTTGAGCGAGGGCGTATAGTGGGCATGCGGGAGGCCGGGTGGACGTACCGCCGAATTGCTCAACACGTGGGGCGTGAGGTCTCCACAGTACATCGATGTTGTCGCCAGTGGTCGGCGGAAGGAGCACGTGCCCGTCGACCTGGGACCGGACCGCAGCGACGCACGGATGCACGCCAAGACCGTAGGATCCTACGCAGTGCCGTAGGGGACCGCACCGCCACTTCCCAGCAAATTAGGGACACTGTTGCTCCTGGCGTATCGGCGAGGACCATTCGCAACCGTCTCCATGAAGCTGGGCTACGGTCCCGCACACCGTTAGGCCGTCTTCCGCTCACGCCCCAACATCGTGCAGCCCGCCTCCAGTGGTGTCGCGACAGGCGTGAATGGAGGGACGAATGGAGACGTGTCGTCTTCAGCGATGAGAGTCGCTTCTGCCTTGGTGCCAATGATGGTCGTATGCGTGTTTGGCGCCGTGCAGGTGAGCGCCACAATCAGAACTGCATACGACCGAGGCACACAGGGCCAACACCCGGCATCATGGTGTGGGGAGCGATCTCCTACACTGGCCGTACACCACTGGTGATCGTCGAGGGGACACTGAATAGTGCACGGTACATCCAAACCGTCATCGAACCCATCGTTCTACCATTCCTAGACCGGCATGGGAACTTGCTGTTTCAACAGGACAATGCACGTCCGCATGTATCCCGTGCCACCCAACGTGCTCTAGAAGGTGTAAGTCAACTAGCCTGGCCAGCAAGATCTCCGGATCTGTCCCCCATTGAGCATGTTTGGGACTGGATGAAGCGTCGTCTCACGCGGTCTGCACGTCCAGCACGAACGCTGGTCCAACTGAGGCGCCAGGTGGAAATGGCATGGCAAGCCGTTCCACAGGACTACATCCAGCATCTCTACGATCGTCTCCATGGGAGAATAGCAGCCTGCATTGCTGCGAAAGGTGGATATACACTGTACTAGTGCCGACATTGTGCATGCTCTGTTGCCTGTGTCTATGTGCCTGTGGTTCTGTCAGTGTGATCATGTGATGTATCTGACCCCAGGAATGTGTCAATAAAGTTTCCCCTTCCTGGGACAATGAATTCACGGTGTTCTTATTTCAATTTCCAGGAGTGTATTAATTTCATTTTATTTACTGACGAGGCTACATTCACGAATGATGAAAGTCTCGATTTGCATAACATGCATTATTGGGCAACTGAAAATCCATATTGGCTGCTGCAAGTTGCGCACGAAAAACCTTGGTCGGTGAATGTATGGTGTGGGATTCTGGTTGTCACAATGCTAGGGCCCTATTTCATCAAAGGGAATCTTAATCGTAGGAAGTACACCACATTCCTGCAAGGAACATTAGGTCTCTTATTAAAAGAAATACCCCTAGGAACAAGGAACATAATGTGGTATCAACACAATGGGTGTTCAAAATGGCTCTGAGCTCTATGGGACCTAACTTCTAAGCTCATCAGTCCCCTATAACTTAGAACTACTTAAACCTAACTATCCTAAGGACATCACACACATCCATGGCCGAGGCAGGATTCTAACCTGCGACCGCAGCGGTCTCGCAGTTCCAGACTGTAGCGCCTAGAACCGCTCGGCCATCCCGGCCGGCCACGATGGGTGTCCGGCACATTTTTCGCTGATGGTTAGAAATAAGTTGCTGAGACAATTCCCAAATCGTTGGATTGGTTGCGGAGGAGATACGTCGTGGCCGGCTCGTTCGCCAGACTTGACGCGTCTGGGTATTTGCTCGTGGGGATTCGTTAAGGACATTGTTTATAAAGATGTTCCAACTACACCTGAAGGTGAGCAAAAGAGACTTATCAGGGCATGTGCTTCGACAAGTGCCGATGTGATAAGGAATACCACTAAGTCCATGATAAGAAGATTGCAGCACTGCATTTATACCAATGGTCATGACGTTGAACACCTTCTGTAAATGGACGTTCATGCCACCTTTGTGACCTTCGTTGACCTTCAAAAACCTTACTGTTACTCATCAGTGGATTCGTCTCGATAGACGTTATCAGAAAATACATGTCGAACTACAGCATCCCATTTAAAAAAATAAAATTGACCTTCATATTACGGCCCCCGTTGTCCCATGCAATTTTTGTTCCACAAACGTTCAGCTGCAATCATACTTTCGGAGTTACTGTCCACGGCAGCAGTTAGTGACCTAACCTGTACAGTTAACATATGTAAACCTCTTACATTGTTTTCCATGTTTCCTTTTGATGATGAATTTGCGCGTTATATAGTCAACGAATCCCGAGTAGAGTGATTTGACTTGTATATCTGCTTTTGATATGGTCAGTTGAGCATGACACAATGCAGAAGTCTTATCACCAGAGACCATGCAAAGACCTTGAAAGGTAATAAGCTTTTTAAACGCGAATTTCCTTCACCCTAATTATTCAGTGTAAGACATGTACTATTAGGGTACTTGTATCCAGTCCTGGCGACACTGTGGCAGATATAACTTTCACTATGGGTACTTGGAAGTATAATCATACGAAGTTCTTCAGTAGCTTATTGCATTGATGATGAGTTACGATTTGGTAGACAGCTATGACTGCAGCTAGGCGAAGGAAAGCTCGCTGTACGTAGGTGGTACAAAGGCCGCTTTATTGCCTTCATCTGGTGGAACATGGAGGGATGAAGACGATATTTATCGAGGGAGCTCGGAGCCCTGACTTCGGCGTGTGTCCATTATTATAAGAGACACTGCATGAAAGTCGCACAGTGGTATGGAGGGGGGGGGGGAGGTTCTAGCCTCAAGGAGAGAGGAGAGAGGAGCTCTTAGCAGACTCGAGTGCATTGTCCCAGAGGCAGAACGCTTAAAACTTCTCAAGCCGAGACACGATGACCCAGTGCCTTGCTAATTGTTTCTGGCCAGGGAGAGACCATTTTTCTGTATCACCAGGTATCTGCGTCATGTTACCTGTGGATCTTCCCGACCAGAGTTGTACCTACTAGGATCGTGAAAAACATTTCACCCCAGTGGTTGAAATGGGCTGGTACGGCAGGACGCCAGTAACAATGTCGCCGGCACAACTCTAGCGTTTTTTAGAGTCACACAGGTGCCTTCAATCAGCTGCCTCCCGCCACACACGGGGAAACAGTTTCAGGATTGGGATGTCGATTCTGACAGCAGAGGACGGGACTGTGGGCTTCGAGGAGGACAATTTGCCCTTCACCTGGAGGCCCTTGGCCAACACCTCGATCCAACACCTTCCGCATCCTAGGCCCAGATCTTATTCACACCGTGTCTCTGTCTGAATGTACTCTCCATCTCTTCACTATGACTTTACTCGAATCATTGTGTTGGTAAACACTCAAAAAAACAAAAAGATCAATAATAATAATAATACAGCAATTGTACAGCCGTCGGTAGCAGTATGGCCAAGACAGTGTCAGACTGTGAGGAACTTGATGGTGTGTTTGATAACGGTGAGAATGAAAGGCGTGCTCATTCCAGACATGTTGAAACTGTCATCAGAATAAAAAGGATTCTCCAAGCAATTATGGTACGTCGATTTGGACACCGAAGTGACTCAGTACAATGGTTTCACGAATGTCAACGCCGGAAGTAGCCATCGATATGATTACTTACAATGAAGCTACGTTAGAATTTTTTTGAATAATGCAGAAGAAAAAGGGGAGAAGGAACTCAAAAAGACGTAACTGGGGTAAAATACGAGATGTCAACAGCTTAGAAAACGTCAGTGGAATCGAAGAAATTAGCAGGAGACATGAAGAAAAGATGAGGAGGTAGTCAGGGCCGAAGCGCTAGGTGCAAGAAAGGAGGCGCTAATGGCAAAGAGACAGGCGAAACGAGTCATAAATGCACTTAGCCAAATAAAAAAAAATGTTCTGTCCATGTTACAGGAACAGGAGAATCAGATAGTAAAGGACATACAGGAAGTAATATGAAATAATTCGGAGCGTAAAGGTTAATTAGAACAGCACTGAGAGGGCCTGACAGAACTGTGAAATGATAACTCGAATTATTTCTGTCTGCTGTTCACTAAGATGCAAGATAACAAACACACGTGAGAGCACATAAAACATACAGGAAATTGATGTGAATAGTTAAAAGAGGACTATGAATGGAGTGAAATTAAGCAGGGGCGGATTAAATTCCGACGTACCTCAGCCAGAACGTAGAGTAGAATCCCCAGTCTGCTTCTCACCTATGGTTGGCACACAGCAGCTGATCCACAATCTACCAGCCACACAACACCATTCAGAGTGTAAGCCATCACACAACTGTGTGGCACCCCAGATGTATGTCTCACACATCAGTGATACAGACAGTGTGGGAAGATGTAGCAGGTACCTGCGCAATTAAGTCACCCATCATAGGGATGGTAACAGGTAACAGAAGCAAATGAAATATCAAGCACAAGTAATGTTTTGAGATTCAGACATAAAAATTTTATTTCAGTTCACTACTTCCAGAACTATGACAGTGGTAGTACGTTACATCTAAAAATTAGGATATCTCAGGTTGATAGACAGATTCCACCATATTGGACCTTAGGGTACATCAAGAAGCTATATTTGGACACATGGATGACTCGGTCGCACTTCTGTTACATGAAACTACTGTTAAACTACCAAAATGTGTTCGCAAGAAGATGTATAGATAACATCGAACCATTGGAAAGTGTTACCAGAGAACCAGAGATCACATACAAAATATACAGCCATACAAGAGAAGAGAAGGCATCATGAGCTATCAAACAGAAACAATGGTACGAGGCACAACGGTAGTCACTGATCATAAGGAGGACACAGTTACAGATGAGGGCCAGCCTTCCTGAGAGAAGAAACAACTGGAAAAATTTTATTGGGGGCAGTAGAAATGGGTGTTCGGGACGAAACAGCGGAGAACCAGATAGGAGACCTCAGCAGGTAGAATTCCTAAAGGTGTGCCCACCATATTTGTCAAATGAGCACCGAAGTGGGAACCCAACACATGATTGAAAATATGCAGATGTAAGACAGGTTCATGTCACACTCATGGCAGTAATCAGAATGAACTGAATAAATTAGGAATAGTATGAATGGAAGACTAACTATTGTTAGAAGAGAAAGAGGAAGTCGCAAGACAGGATCAGCACCCGGTAATAGAGTTTACCTTAGCCAATATTTGGTTGAAAGGGATTTTTGACAGCGGCAGTCGCATCGCTATCAGAATCAGCTATCAGAAGTGTACAGAAAATCGTTCCGATCGGTTCTGTTACTCGAGAAGACGAAGATAAAGATGCATTAGTTGGGAAGTATATGGAATTGCGACTTCAAACTCGCATGTAACAAGTTTCAAGGGCATATGCAAGAAAGAAACTTATTGGTTGCGCCACACATGGCCAATTACCTGATACTTGGTTTGAGGTTTCCTGCATGAACAACAGGGTAAGGGTGAAGAGCTACTATTGAATGATGCTGACATTTATGGTTCGAAGAGCATGCTATTAGAACTCAGACAATTTCCTAGAGGCTAGGTTATGCCATTAGAGAAAATTAGGAAGCAATCAAACCTCCAGACTATAATAAAGTAGTAGGTGAGCAAGATGAGGAAAATACGACGCAATGTGTGCGGTGTGCAACTGAAGAAAAAATTCAAAATCTGCAGAACATTCTGTCGCAGGTTCGAATCCTGCTTCGGGCATGGATGTGTGTGATGTCCTTAGGTTGGTTAGGTTTAATTAGTTCTAAGTTCTAGGCGACTGATGACCTCAGAAGTTAAGTCGCATTGTGCTCAGAGCCATTTGAACCTTTTTTTGCAGAACATTCTGGGAAAAGAAAGGGAAATATTAAGAACAGTTCGTTAGTTAACATATATGATTTTTGCGAAAATGGGCACTATAAAGAATTTCGAGTAGGCATTCTGGGTCAAGGAACACAGGAAGTTCTTTGTACCATAGTATCCAATCCCACACGCGTACAGGTATAACGAATTCCTGGAAATACCAAAAATGTTAGATTATAGCCTATTAGAGACTACTTCATCAACAAACAACAGCCCAACCAGGCTGGAAGAGAAGTAGGGAGGTTCAATACGACTTCTCCTGTACTCATGCCGAATATCTACTATCATACACTCCTGGAAATGGAAAAAAGAACACATTGACACCGGTGTGTCAGACCCACCATACTTGCTCCGGACACTGCGAGAGGGCTGTACAAGCAATGATCACACGCACGGCACAGCGGACACACCAGGAACCGCGGTGTTGGCCGTCGAATGGCGCTAGCTGCGCAGCATTTGTGCACCGCCGCCGTCAGTGTCAGCCAGTTTGCCGTGGCATACGGAGCTCCATCGCAGTCTTTAACACTGGTAGCATGCCGCGACAGCGTGGACGTGAACCGTATGTGCAGTTGACGGACTTTGAGCGAGGGCGTATAGTGGGCATGCGGGAGGCCGGGTGGACGTACCGCCGAATTGCTCAACACGTGGGGCGTGAGGTCTCCACAGTACATCGATGTTGTCGCCAGTGGTCGGCGGAAGGTGCACGTGCCCGTCGATCTGGGACCGGACCGCAGCGACGCACGGATGCACGCCAAGACCGTAGGATCCTACGCAGTGCCGTAGGGGACCGCACCGCCACTTCCCAGCAAATTAGGGACACTGTTGCTCCTGGGGTATAGGCGAGGACCATTCGCAACCGTCTCCATGAAGCTGGGATACGGTCCCGCACACCGTTAGGCCGCCTTCCGCTCACGCCCCAACATCGTGAAGCCCGCCTCCAGTGGTGACGCGACAGGCGTGAATGGAGGGACGAATGGAGACGTGTCTTCTTCAGCGATGAGAGTCACTTCTGCCTTGGTGCCAATGATGGTCGTATGCGTGTTTGGCGCCGTGCAGGTGAGCGCCACAATCAGGACTGCATACGACCGAGGCTCACAGGGCCAACACCCGGCATCATGGTGTGGGGAGCTATCTCCTACACTGGCCGTACACCACTGGTGATCGTCGAGGGGACACTGAATAGTACACGGTACGTCCAAACCGTCATCGAACCCATCGTTCTACCATTCCTAGACCGGCAAGGGAACTTGCTGTTCCAACAGGACAATGCACGTCCGCATGTATCCCGTGCCACCCAACGTGCTCTAGAAGGTGTAAGTCAACTACCCTGGCCAGCAAGATCTCCGGATCTGTCCCCCATTGAGCATGTTTGGGACTGGATGAAGCGTCGTCTCACGCGGTCTGCACGTCTCACGTCTCTACGATCGTCTCCATGGGAGAATAGCAGCCTGCATTGCTGCGAAAGGTAGATATACACTGTACTAGTGCCGACATTGTGCATGCTCTGTTGCCTGTGTCTATGTGCCTGTGGTTCTGTCAGTGTGATCATGTGATGTATCTGACCCCAGGAATGTGTCAATAAAGTTTCCCCTTCCTGGGACAATGAATTCACGGTGTTCTTATTTCAATTTCCAGGAGTGTAGATCCAGAGAAAGACAGACCTGAGAAACTAGAAGAATTCCTAAAAAAATATTGCGAGATAACCATTCTTTCGACAGTCAACTTGTATTACAGGTTTTGGGAGACGCCACTGCATCCAGATTGTCGAAAATACTTGACATTTCTGCCGTTTGGTAGATCCTATCAGTTTACATAACTACCTTTCTAATTAAACTTACCTTTGTCTGCATTTATACTTGATTTGGATAGCAAGTTAAGTTTTTCCCTTAAACAACACCTCACTAGTTATGTGGAAGAACTGTTGACAGTAATAGCATCGTCGGATGCACATAATAAATGTTTGAATCTTGTTCTACAAACATTCAATAAGCGTGGTTTGACAGCGAGTATGAGTAAGTCATTAAACATCCTGCAGAAGAAAACTGTGTGCCAGACATCGAAACTCGGGACCTTAGCCTTTCATAGTCACATGCCCTACCAGCTGAGCGACTCGAGCACGGCTCACGACACGTCCTCACAGCTTTACTTCTGGCAGTATTTCATCAGCTACCTTCCACAGTACACAGAAGATATCCTGCTAATGTTGCAAGACTAGCATTCCCGGAAGAAATGATACTGCGAAGACATGGCTTAGCCATAGCTTGGAGAGTTAATATGTTTCCAAAGTTCGTGAGTCAGATTTCTTGGATACATTATTACGGCGGAAACGATATCCCCGAACCTGGAAAAGACAGAGGACACTGAAAAATTTGCTTGACCAACAATGAAGAAAGAACTCAGATGAGTTCTTGGGATAGAAAGCTTTATAAAATATTCATCAACATGTCGACATTAGCACCACCGCAACTTCGCCAACTTACTGACAAGAAGACTCCACAGTCCTGGGATGCTGCAGCAGAACAAGAATACCAGTCCATTAAGTCATCTTTGATGAGAACACCAATACAGTCACTATCAAATTTATGAGATTGTTCTGTGTGGCCGCTGGCACTGGTTATACAGCATTCGGTGTCATGATATTGCAACAATATGGGAACATGGTTCCGAAATGAAATTGTCTTATGGACTATCTCTTATCGAGATGAGGAAAGAACTGATCTGACATCGAGTGGGAAGCTCTGGCTGTAGGTTGCAAATTCCAGGAATACTGAATTTTCTCATTTGAAAGAAAGACTAGAAGCTCCATGGACCACCAGACACTTTAATTCTTTTTAACATCATCTCCCTCAAAATATTTCCAAGATGGGTACTGCATCTGACAAAATCTGATTTTTTCCAATACAAATGTGCTAGGCAAGACGAATATCGTTGTGAATTTGGTCGAAGATATGATGGAGTAGCTAGAAGGAAACAACTTCAGTTTTTTTAAAGGCATAAAGTGACACTTCAATCATATAATGCCTAGCGTGAAGAATATAAGAAACGAACAAGACTGGTACTCAGAGTTTTTAGCACTGAAAAGAAAATTGGAAAATCGGACCCAAGCAGTTACTTCGCAGTTTCATCCTTTACGCAATGGAATTCTGTTCCGCCACAATAGGGCAGGAGATACATTCTGGTATTTGTGTTTACTTGAGGAACTCATCAACGTAGTTACATGGTATACACAAGTGGTTTACAATCACTTCGGATCAGAGTGTGTTTCATAAAGCTGAGAACACTTTTCTGTTTGAAGAATACGGAAAAGAGAACTGGAAGAGTATTGGCGGTCTGCAACTCTTGCGAGAACATTCTACAATAGCGACGCAGGCGCCATTATGCCCCATCATGCCTAAGAAACTGAAACAGTTAGCGCCAAAATATTTGGTGAGGCCCCTCCTACATGGTTGCAGAGGGTTTTGTTACACAATGGTTGTTGTGGAGTTGACTTCAAAATTCGTGACACTCACACCACTCAAGGAGGCCATGGTGCTGACAGTATCTAGAGCGCTGTGCAAGGATTTCTTGCCACAGGTAGGAAATGTTGAGAAGATAATTTATGACAATTTTCTTCAATTTCGATGAGACAGTTGGAAGGCTGATTCGGAGACGCACCGTGTTGAATCTATATGTATCTCGCCATGGCACGCAGCCTTGAACCCTTCAGAATAAGTAATGGAGACACTTAGGGAGCTTTTGTACAATCTATTGTGCCAAACAGCATACCACTTTGGGTATTTTTCTACACGATTTCCAAGCGTGATGAATGAAGTGTCCCATATTTTTATGATGCTCGTCCCAGTAGCCATATTACAGGTCAGCTAGAAGACCTTATGAGAGATGTAGCTGACTTCTCGCCAAGGACACGGGAGCAGCAAAGACAGTGTAGCAGGCACATTAAAAGATAAAGGAAGCTGCAAGGAAATAGAAAAATTTAAGACACATTTGTTTTTGTTTGTTCGAGAGCTTAAAAGATGTCACAAAGGCTTTTTAGTCAATGTGCACTCACGTACGGGCCCCTTCTTGTCAGAGCAATCCTTCCCACTCCTTATGAAACAGAGCATATATTATGGCTGGCCCACCCAAACACAGTAGAGCAGTAATCCATTAAAGCTAGAAAATTTATGGTCATTCATCACATTTGCCACAGCAAGCCTGTTGTTGAATTGAGAATGTGAGTATTATTTGTGAAAGGTTAACATTCCTTTTTTTCGTGTTAACTTGTCGATGTTTAATATGAATGTAGTCTTAGTAAAATTCCAATCGCTATAAGTACTGTGGGACTTATCGTCTGGTGTCATCAGTCCCCTAGCCTTAGAACTACTTAAACCTAGCTAACCTAAGGACATCACACACAGCCATGCCCGATTCAGAATTCGAACTTGCGACCGTAGCAGCAGCGCGGTTCCGGACAGAAGCGCCTAGGACCAGTCGGGCACTGCGGCCTGAGTAGTCTTAGTACACGATTGTTCTTATCTAATTACTTCAGTGAGCGTAACACTGTGATAATTAATCTGTTCTGGATTCATTAGGTTCGAAAGAGTCAAGTGTAGTGTACAACTCCCATATTTGCTTCTTAACACTACTGTATTGTCAGAGATGAAGAGAGAACTGATGGCAGGACTCTCAGACTAATTTTTCTAACAAGTCTGAGTGACATCGCCACATTGAGGGGTGTTCCTTTCATTCAGTCATCGTCTGTCTCTATAATTTTGGAGTGTATATGTTCACTGTATTCTACGTCTTCATTGTCCATTCGCTCATAGTAAATGGTTTTGAAGTTTGACTGTGTTGCTATAATTCGCCACACAGAAATAGCATGTTGGCCTGAAGTGTCTTTCCTCTGATATTTATACTGTGTCGCCTCCATGGGTATGAAACGGATGTGATCTCAGCTGGTGAGCTTAGTCCATGCTAGTGCTGCGTAGGGATGCCTTTTGTGTAGTGTTTCTGGCGAGTTCCCGATGTCGCAGTATGTGAGATAGACGTTTGGCTTCTTCTTTGTGTAGTACTGAGACTGGAAGCTTGTTCAGTGTGGCTCATTCTGAATAGCGAGTCACCTTGCAGCGTCAAAACTTCTTCTAGACCAAGAGCAGGTATATTGCATTCCACACTCAGTGAACAGCAGGAATCTTTCCTATTATTATTATTATTATTATTTCTTTACTTTCTCAGACGTTAAGTCTGGTTACAAATGGAAAGTGACGCGGACCTTGATCAAGCGTCACTTCCTTTTAACTGTACGGTATATGTTATATTGCATTTAGGAACTTTCGGGTAATTGAACATGTATCAATAATTACGGATTTCTGTAATTGTATATACACTCCTGGAAATTGAAATAAGAACACCGTGAATTCATTGTCCCAGGAAGGGGAAACTTTATTGACACATTCCTGGGGTCAGATACATCACATGATCACACTGACAGAACCACAGGCACATAGACACAGGCAACAGAGCATGCACAATGTCGGCACTAGTACAGTGTATATCCACCTTTCCCAGCAATGCAGGTTGCTATTCTCCCATGGAGACGATCGTAGAGATGCTGGATGTAGTCCTGTGGAACGGCTTGCCATGCCATTTCCACCTGGCGCCTCAGTTGGACCAGCGTTCGTGCTGGACGTGCAGACCGCGTGAGACGACGCTTCATCCAGTCCCAAACATGCTCAATGGGGGACAGATCCGGAGATCTTGCTGGCCAGGGTAGTTGACTTACACCTTCTAGAGCACGTTGGGTGGCACGGGATACATGCGGACGTGCATTGTCCTGTTGGAACAGCAAGTTCCCTTGCCGGTCTAGGAATGGTAGAACGATGGGTTCGATGACGGTTTGGATGTACCGTGCACTATTCAGTGTCCCCTCGACGATCACCAGTGGTGTACGGCCAGTGTAGGAGATCGCTCCGCACACCATGATGCCGGGTGTTGGCCCTGTGTGCCTCGGTCGTATGCAGTCCTGATTGTGGCGCTCACCTGCACGGCGCCAAACACGCATACGACCATCATTGGCACCAAGGCAGAAGCGACTCTCATCGCTGAAGACGACACGTCTCCATTCGTCCCTCCATTCACGCCTGTCGCGACACCACTGGAGGCGGGCTGCACGATGTTGGGGCGTGAGCGGAAGACGGCCTAACGGTGTGCGGGACCGTAGCCCAGCTTCATGGAGACGGTTGCGAATGGTCCTCGCCGATACCCCAGGAGCAACAGTGTCCCTAATTTGCTGGGAAGTGGCGGTGCGGTCCCCTACGGCACTGCGTAGGATCCTACGGTCTTGGCGTGCATCCGTGCGTCGCTGCGGTCCGGTCCCAGGTCGACGGGCACGTGCACCTTCCGCCGACCACTGGCGACAACATCGATGTACTGTGGAGACCTCACGCCCCACGTGTTGAGCAATTCGGCGGTACGTCCAGCCGGCCTCCCACATGCCCACTATACGCCCTCGCTCAAAGTCCGTCAACTGCACATACGGTTCACGTCCACGCTGTCGCGGCATGCTACCAGTGTTAAAGACTGCGATGGAGCTCCGTATGGCACGGCAAACTGGCTGACACTGACGGCGGCGGTGCACAAATGCTGCGCAGCTAGCGCCATTCGACGGCCAACACCGCGGTTCCTGGTGTGTCCGCTGTGCCGTGCGTGTGATCATTGCTTGTACAGCCCTCTCGCAGTGTCCGGAGCAAGTATGGTGGGTCTGACACACCGGTGTCAATGTGTTCTTTTTTCCATTTCCAGGAGTGTATAAGTTTGGATGTAGCTGTATTGCATTGATGTACTGGTGGATATTGTGAGGTATGACTCCTGTAGTTGATAGTATAATTGGTATAATGTCAACTTTATCCTGATGCCACATGTCCTTCACTTCCTCAGCCAGTTGAATGTATTTTTCAATTTTTTCTCCTGTTTTCTTTTGTATATTTGTTGCATTGGGTATGGATATTTCGATTAGTTGTGTTAATTTCTTCTTTTTATTGGTGAGTATGATGTCAGGTTTGTTATGTGGTGTTGTTTTATCTGTTATAATGGTTCTGTTCCAGTATAATTTGTATTCATCATTCTCCAGTACATTTTGTGGTGTATACTTGTATGTGGGAACGTGTTGTTTTATAAGTTTATGTTGTAAGGCAATCTGTTGATGTATTGTTTTTGCTACATTGTCATGTCTTCTGGGGTATTCTCTATTTGCTAGTATTGTACATCCACTTGTGATGTGATCTACTGTTTCTATTAGTTGTTTGCAAAGTCTGCATTTATCTGTTGTGGTATTGGGATCTTTAATACACTCCTGGAAATTGAAATAAGAACACCGTGAATTCATTGTCCCAGGAAGGGGAAACTTTATTGACACATTCCTGGGGTCAGATACATCACATGATCACACTGACAGAACCACAGGCACATAGACACAGGCAACAGAGCATGCACAATGTCGGCACTAGTACAGTGTATATCCACCTTTCGCAGCAATGCAGGCTGCTATTCTCCCATGGAGACGATCGTAGAGATGCTGGATGTAGTCCTGTGGAACGGCTTGCCATGCCATTTCCACCTGGCGCCTCAGTTGGACCAGCGTTCGTGCTGGACGTGCAGACCGCGTGAGACGACGCTTCATCCAGTCCCAAACATGTTCAATGGGGGACAGATCCGGAGATCTTGCTGGCCAGGGTAGTTGACTTACACCTTCTAGAGCACGTTGGGTGGCACGGGATACATGCGGACGTGCATTGTCCTGTTGGAACAGCAAGTTCCCTTGCCGGTCTAGGAATGGTAGAACGATGGGTTCGATGACGGTTTGGATGTACCGTGCACTATTCAGTGTCCCCTCGACGATCACCAGTGGTGTACGGCCAGTGTAGGAGATCGCTCCCCACACCATGATGCCGGGTGTTGGCCCCGTGTGCCTCGGTCGTATGCAGTCCTGATTGTGGCGCTCACCTGCACGGCGCCAAACACGCATACGACCATCATTGGCACCAAGGCAGAAGCGACTCTCATCGCTGAAGACGACACGTCTCCATTCGTCCCTCCATTCACGCCTGTCGCGACACCACTGGAGGCGGGCTGCACGATGTTGGGGCGTGAGCGGAAGACGGCCTAACGGTGTGCGGGACCGTAGCCCACCTTCATGGAGACGGTTGCGAATGGTCCTCGCCGATACCCCAGGAGCAACAGTGTCCGTAATTTGCTGGGAAGGGGCGGTGCGGTCCCCTACGGCACTGCGTAGTATCCTACGGTCTTGGCGTACATCCGTGCGTCGCTGCGGTCCGGTCCCAGGTCGACGGGCACGTGCACCTTCCGCCGACCACTGGCGACAACATCGATGTACTGTGGAGACCTCACGCCCCACGTGTTGAGCAATTCGGCGGTACGTCCACCCGGCCTCCCGCATGCCCACTATATGCCCTCGCTCAAAGTCCGTCAACTGCACATACGGTTCACGTCCACGCTGTCGCGGCATGCTACCAGTGTTAAAGACTGCGATGGAGCTCCGTATGCCACGGCAAACTGGCTGACACTGACGGCGGCGGTGCACAAATGCTGCGCAGCTAGCGCCATTCGACGGCCAACACCGCGGTTCCTGATGTGTCCGCTGTGCCGTGCGTGTGATCATTGCTTGTACAGCCCTCTCGCAGTGTCCGGACCAAGTATGGTGGGTCTGACACACCGGTGTCAATGTGTTTTTTTTTCCATTTCCAGGAGTGTAATATGCTTGCTGTAATATCTGGTGTTTATTGTTTGATCCTGTATTGCAATTATGAATCCTTCCGTCTCACTGTATATATTGCCTTTTCTTAGCTGTGTGTTGGATGCGTCTTGATCGATGTGTGGCTGTGTTAGATGATACGGGTGCTTGCCATGTAGTGTTTTCTTTTTCCAATTTACTTTCTTCATATCTGTTGATGATATGTGATCTAAAGGGTTGTAGAAGTGGTTATGAAATTGCAGTGGTGTAGCCAATGTATTTATATGAGTGATTGCTTTGTGTATTTTGCTACTTTCTGCTCGTTCTAGAAAGAATTTTCTTAAATTGTCTACCTGTCCATAATGTAGGTTTTTTATGTCGATGAATCCCCGTCCTCCTTCCTTTCTGCTTAATGTGAATCTTTCTGTTGCTGAATGTATGTGATGTATTCTATATTTGTGGCATTGTGAACGTGTAAGTGTATTGAGTGCTTCTAGGTCTGTGTTACTCCATTTCACTACTCCAAATGAGTAGGTCAATATTGGTATAGCATAAGTATTTATAGCTTTTGTCTTGTTTCTTGCTGTCAATTCTGTTTTCAGTATATTTGTTAGCCTTTGTCTATATTTTTCTTTCAGTTCTTCTTTAATATTTGTATTATCTATTCCTATTTTTTGTCTGTATCCTAGATATTTATAGGCATCTGTTTTTTCCATCGCTTCTATTGAGTCACTGTGGTTATTCAATATGTAATCTTCTTGTTTAGTGTGTTTACCCTTGACTATGCTATTTTTCTTACATTTGTCTGTTCCAAAAGCCATATTTATATCATTGCTGAATACTTCTGTTATCTTTAGTAATTGGTTGAGTTGTTGATTGGTTGCTGCCAGTAGTTTTAGATCATCTATGTATAGCAAATGTGTGATTTCGTGTGGGTATGTTCCAGTAATATTATATCTGTAATTTGTATTATTTAGCATGTTGGATAGTGGGTTCAGAGCAAGACAGAACCAGGAGGAACTTAAAGAGTCTCCTTGGTATATTCCACGCTTAATCTGTATTGGTTGTGATGTGATATTATCTGAATTTGTTTGGATATTAAGTGTAGTTTTCCAGTTTTTCATAACTATGTTTAGGAACTGTATTAATTTAGGATCTACTTTGTATATTTCCAATATCTGTAGTAACCATGAGTGGGGTACAATATCAAATGCTTTTTGGTAATCAATGTATGCGTAGTGTAGGGACCTTTGTTTAGTTTTAGCTTGATATGTCACCTCTGTATCTATTATCAGTTGCTCTTTACATCCTCGTGCCCCTTTGCAGCAGCCTTTTTGTTTTTCATTTATAATTTTGTTCTGTGTTGTATGTGTCATTAATTTCTGTGTAATGACTGAAGTTAATATTTTGTATATTGTTGGTAGGCATGTTATGGGACGATATTTAGCTGGGTTTGCTGTGTCTGCTTGAACTTTAGGTTTCAGATAGGTTATTCCATGTGTATGTGTATTAGGGAATGCGTATGGGTCTACAATGTAACTGTTAAATAATTTAGTTACATGTGAATGTGTTGAGGTAACCTTCTTTAGCCAGAAATTTGCTATTTTATCATTTCCAGGGGAATTCCAATTGTGCGTAGAATTAATTGCTCGGGTGATTTCATGTTGCTAAATTATCACTTCCGGCATTTGTGGTATCATCTTGTATGAGTCTGTTTCTGCTTGTATCCACCGTGCATTCCTGTTACGTTGTACCGGGTTTGACCATATGTTGCTCCAGAAGTGTTCCATGTCTGTTATGTTTGGTGGATTGTCTATTTTAATGTGTGTGTTATCTATTGTTTGGTAAAATCTCTTTTGGTTTGTGTTGAATGTTTGGTTTTGTTTCCTTCTATTTTCACTTTTTTTGTATCTTCTAAGTCGTTTGGCCAATGCTTATAATTTATGCTTATTTTCATCTAATTGCTCTATTGCTTCTTGTTGTGAAATTTTACCTAACCTTTTTCGTTTTTTGTCTGATATTTCATTTCTTATAAATTGTGTTAGCTGTCCGACGTCTTTTCTCAGTTTTTCTATTCTGATCTGTAGCCTGTGTTGCCATGCTGGTTTTGTGGGTTTCTTCAGTGTGTTGGTTGGTTCTGATCTCTGCCTAGTGTCTATATTTAGTGTAGTGAGTGCTCCTACATAAACCAGTAGTTGTAACTCTTCCATAGTTGTGTTTTCATTTATTTTGTTGTGTATGATTGTGTTGATAGTTGTCATTGTTGTTTCGACTTGTGGGTTATTTGGTGGTCTATGCAAGAATGGTCTAATGTCTGTATTTGTGTCTTTGTATTCTATATATGTCAGCTGAAATTTTTCTTCTATATGTAACATGTGTGTCACTTCGTGTTTTATTTGTGCTTGTTCTGGTGGCTGTCTTAAGATGTCGTTTTCCTCTGATTGTCTGATTGACGCGTTTTGTTCTTTGTTTGTTTTCTCTGGGATGTTTGAGTCCGTTACTGTATTTTCTTCTTCTTCTGATTGCACATTATTTTGTTCTAGTATTTGCTGTACTTGTTATTTGATGTTTTCTAATTCTGACTGGGGTATCCTGTTATTTTTTATTATTACACGGATCTGATGAGCTAGTCATTGTTCTGTTAACAATTTTAATTCCGGGTATCTGGTAATAAATGTTGTGTATACTTGTGATCTGTATTCAGTTGTGTTGGTTCCTAGATTTGTTGCTTGGTAATAACAGAACATGAGGTGTCGATTAACTTCATCTGACCATCTCATCCTCCGTCTTTGTTTTCCTTCTAGGGTGGTTGCAGGAAGCATATCCTGCAAAACACCTATATTTGGATTTAAATCATTTTTCAGTTTATCTAGCAGTGTTGTTACCATTGTGGGCAGGCATAGGGTTCAAGCGTCGTCCCCGACCATGACGGCGCTTGTCCGAGGCTTCTTTAGTTCTGTCCTGAACCAGCTAATCACACTAAAAGGGGGATTAGCCCTATTAGTGGTTTGTTGTTTTCGTCGCCTTTTACGACTGGCAGAACATACAGGAGGCCAATTCTTTTCCCGGGCCTCCACGGGAATTATTATTATTATTATTATTATTATTATTATTATTATCATATCTATTGTCAGGTACGACCTGGGCACAACAAATTACATTTTGTAGTTGACAGGCTTTGTTGTAACATTAATGAATGAGTGGATGTAAATTTCAGGATGTATAAGAATATTGAGGAAAATCACGAAACGCCTTGTATGACACACTACCACGACAAGAGATCTGTAAATAAAAAGAGGGTGTCACCATGTCAGTTGAGTCCTAAGGTAGGGGTTGTTTTGAGGGAGGAGATCAAACAGCGAAGTCATTGGTCTTATCGGATTTCGGAAGGACGGGGAAGAAAGTCGCCCGTTAGCTTTCGAAGGACCCATCACGGCATTTGTCTAGAGTGATTTGGGGAAGTCACGAAAAACCTAAATCAGGATGGCCGGACGCAGATTGCATTCGGGAGGCCGACGGTATAAGTCCAATGTGCTAACCACTGCAAAAACCTCGTTCGGTCAGCCCTAAGGAAGTTCAAGCATATTTCAGTGGAAGGTATATGACAATAGTATTGTAATACAAAACACCACTGTGTCAATATATACAATAATCATAACGACATGTAACTAGTAGACTGAATTATTATGTGTCTTATGATGTTGTCATTTATATATACGTTTGTGTGTGGTGGTCGTGGTGGCGGTGGTGGTGGTGGTGGTGGTGGTGGTGGTGGTGGTGGTGGTGGTGAGGTGTAACAACCAAAAACCTTGTACATCACCTCTGTGAATATTCGACACAGGATGGTTGTAAAAGCTGTGAAGAGTGTCTGGGGCGATGTAAGGCAATTTCACCATGGCATCACACAACTCGATCTGTGCAGTGCTGAGTTCAGCCATGTGGTGCTTCAGGTCTGAGGATGACCAGCATAAAGCCTAAGATCGGTTTTATTAAGTGACAATTTGCAATAGAGCGCTGTTTAATCTCCAATCATGTTACCCACATCCATTATTTTCCTTGAGTTGCTATCTTCTATTTTCAGTTATATCTCAGGATAAGCAGAAAGTATATTAGGGCTAGCCGAAATAGTTCACTCTCATATTTACCATCACGTCTTATACAGTGAAGACTTTTTTCTTTTTTTGGTTGCATCAACACACACTATTGCAGCAGTAACACACAGATACATCATTCAAACATCAATCGCTGAATTTTGTACGTCATAAACATGAAGCCATAATGAATCACTATGCATCATAGTTAATCTATTCTAAAAAGTTTATAATATCTTACAGACAGGGGCATTCTTTGTTATATCCGCGTGATTTTGTTTTTATACTTCCAATATTCGTTGTTTTCTGTGCATTTTAAAATACTTTAAAATATGAAGATATGGTGAAAATCAGTTCTGATGGTGAGCATTACTTTATGGAGGCACGGACCTGTCACGTAACA